>NC_040036.1:30159251-30222373 GCF_003713205.1 Coffea eugenioides | reverse complement strand
TGATCGTGGGACTGACCCGAATAAACTTTTGATCGTGGGACTGACCCGAAAATGCTTTCGACCGTGGGACTGACCCGAAAATGCTTTGGATCGTGGGACTGACCCGAACATGCTTTTGATCATGGGACTGACCCGAAAATGCTTTTGATCGTGGGACTGACCCGAATAAACTTTTGATCGTGGGACTGACCCGAAAATGCTTTGGATCGTGGGACTGACCCGAACATGCCTTTTAATCAATGCCGGGACTGACCCGAAAATTGCTTTTTGCATCGTGGGGACTGACCCGAATAAGCTTTTGATCGTGGGGATGACCCGAAAATTGCTTTTGATCGTGGGACTGGACCGGAAAAATGCTTCGATCGTGGGGACTGACCCGGAATAAGCTTTGGATCGTGGGACTGACCCGAAAATGCTTTTGATCATGGGACTGACCCGAAAATGCTTTTGATCGTGGGACTGACCGAATATGCCTTTGATCATGGGACTGACCCGAAAATGCTTTTGATCATGGGACTGACCCGAAAAGGAATGTAAATCAGATGAATTGAAGTGAGATGGAGTGTTGGTGGGATTGACCCATGTTTATTGGTGATGCAAATGAAAGAAGTGAAATGAAGGGTTAATGGGACTGACCCATGTTTGTTAGTGATGCAAATGAAAATTGAAAGGCACGCTAGTGGGACAAACCCAACGACTAGCGGCGAATGCAAATGAAAGGCACACTAGTGGGACAAACCCACGCTCCAGTGGCGGTGAAAATGAAATGTCTTGACAATCGGACAGCGGGATCAAACGATTTTTTTGGATTTTTTCGAGAGAATTTTTCAAAAAATAATTTGCCCCAGTGTAGGGCCTTCTCTTTCCCTTCTTTCTTCTCTTTCTTCGGCGTCGGCCTTCCACATCGCCAGATGCTCTTTCGTCGATTTCAACTATGAATACCTGCACAGGGGGCTTTCATGCATTCAAATTTTCATGAAAAGGGCAGCGTGATTGACTTGAAAAAATACATTATTTGATTCTTGGACGAAATCCTCAATTGGATTACACAAATATTTGCCCCTGTGTGGGCTTATTTTGTGAAATCTCATAAACAAAAATTTGCCCCAGTATGGGCCCACTTGACTTCAAAAATTTTGCTTGGATGACGCTCCATTTGTTTGAACAAAGTAAGCATAGCATGTGAAGAAAATTGAAATGTCTTGCTTAAACTCATATAGCAAAATTCATGATGAATATTTCCAAGATAACACCAAATTCAAGAAGATTTCTTCCTCACTTTTAGCATCGGTGCTTTGGGTAGTGGGTGACCCTTTCCAGTTGGCTCGTCTTTCAGGACCAATCAAGTGACTTTATTTTTGATTTTGCGGTGGTTAAGGGAAATGAGAGGCTAAGATTTATCTGGCTCTTGTGCTCAAAAATGTAATCCATTCAACATCACATCTTAGTGAAAGCAAAGAGTTTGTCACCCTTATTTCTTAAGAAAACTTAGTCAACGTATAAGCTTCATGGGCTTGCAAAATTTTGGGTAGAAATGATATGAAATCTGGTTATACCCTTATGATGGATTTTTATGAGCATATTCCTCACTTTGGATTGTCATGAATGAATAAATCAACGATGGACTTTATTAGCTTGTAATTTGGCTTGAAAACGATAGCTAAAGAAGCAATTTTCAAAGGACATTGCACTGAAGATCGCATTTTTCAACATCGCCCTCATCTGGACTCCAGGTTCTTGGACTTGGTTTGACTTTTTATCATCACCCAACAGGGTCTTTCAACATCAAATCCTTTTGCATCTTTCTTTGCATTCATTTTGCTCATTTTTCCTTTTCTTTTTCCCCCTTCGCGGGGTTTCACATGAAGAGCAGTGTCAACCTCACACCTAATCAATTCAGAATACAGCAAAAACTTCCGGCATCAGAAATTTGCTTGACAGGGCTATTGCAAAGAACAGAAGTCAGGACTTTCGGTTTTGTAATGGGGTCAGGTGGGGTGCTTTAGAAAAGTTAAGGCTTGAAAACGGATTTCAAAACTGGTTTGAAAAATCTGAGATCGCATTGTTGCGTCAACCCTATTTTAGGGTAAAATCAGAATTTGCCTCAGTTTTTGCTCAATTGAGGCTTTTCACTTTCATTTCCTTTTTCCTTTTGACTTTTCGGCCTTTTGCCATTCTTTTGAACTTTCACAAAATTTGCCCCAGTTTATTTTGAACTGAGGTTCTCTTTTCTTCCTTTGTTTTTGATCTTGTTGCTTTTCACTTTTCACTTCTTGAAATTTTCTTTTCAACTCAAACTCGCCCCCAGCGTGGGGTTTGCGATTCTCAGGGGTTGCCAAACGAAATAATTTATTCTGATGGCTCAAAAGGGATAACTAGGGATAAAATGTTCGATTGGAAAAGAAGATGGCCTGACTTGTATTCCGTTCCTTACAATAACTCTGAAAGGAAACTTTCATTAATGACGAAATTTTTTGCGTGTATCTGAATTAATTGACCGAGGAAAACCCTTGCTCATCCATATTTGTGAAACATAGGCGATTCACATGGACAAAACCCTTCCTTTTCTTTTTTTTCAAAATTGGAAACTAAGTGGAATCAAATTTTCCCCTATTTGCGGTTCCCTCCTTATTCGAGCATTTTTGCTTTTCCCCTTTCCTTTTTCTTTTTAAAATTTCCCAATCTCCTTCCCCAATGCGGGGTACGACCATGAGTGCATTAGAAAAGAACCACCAATTTTAGCTCAAAATGGGGATGCAATGGGTGATCAGTGTTTAGGTTGTAGAAACGACGGCCAAAGCATCATTCTTACACCTCATGACAACCAAAGTAACGAAACGGTTATTGAAAATCCATTCCCCTATTTGATATTTGAAAATTTTCCAACATAGGGTAGTGATCATTAGGGCTCTTATTTGAAACGAAATTATTCTTTCATAGGCTCAAATGGGAGAGCAAGTGATAAAAATCTGTATAGGTAGAGAAAAGAATGCTCGAAGTATCACTCCAAATTTTCCAAACGAATAAGGATGATGCACATTTCTGCTTTCACTTAGATGTGATTGAATCGATTAAACACAATGGATATTTTCAAGCAAAGATGGCCCCAATTTGCGATTTATCAATCAATGTGACTGATTTTATTTTGGGGTTCAGTGAAGGAAAAAAGATATCTCATTGGGCCTTCTGAATGACCTCTTTTAATTCTGAACACTCTTATTGTGAATTTTCAGGTCGGAGGTTGAAAAAAATCCCAATTTAGTCTTATTTCTTAAAATTCATCATGAAATCTCCAATGAATAAGAATAAAGAATGAAATGTACATAAATATACACAAAACAATGATTGTCCAAACAGTTTATTGCTGAAAAAGTTTGAAACAAATTTTCTCATTCAATTACGATACAAGTGAGAAGGGAGAAACTTGTAAAGAGCTCCACATATACACTTTTGTCTCCTTTTCAAATATACAAAATTTCCCTTTGGAAAACAATTACAACATCTCTCAGAGGGTTTTCATCGTAGGATCCGCCCAAGAATCAAATAACACTTGTAACCTTCAAACTTTATTGGATTAAAATTATCATCAGATATAGAAGAACATTTTCATCTTATTGAAATATTTTTATGAATGCAGGGGAGGGGGGAAACAAAAGAAAAATACCCCGAGTTAGTAGGCAAAACTGCAAAATCGGTATGCATGTCCTATGGGAGAACCCTTTTATGCCAAGGGTAGGCCTAGCATGAAAATGCAATCCTCCAGAGCAGGCACTATACAATACCTGATGGATCCAATCAGCTCATGGAGTGAAAAATAATTTTGAAAGAATTTGGTCAATTGGGGTGACGAGAGATTTGTCAAAATGAGGTCAACGTCCGAATAGATTGATCACCTTTGATTTGCAAAAGGCACGGGTTTGACCTTGACGAACCTCCCATCGAAAAGATTGGAATTCGTTTTAACAAATTTTCTCAGTGAATTACGGGTCAAAACCCTAATTGATCAAATGATTGGATGCAATGGACGATTTTTCAAAATTGACTAGATCTCCCAATTTGGAATTTGACAATGAAATCCTAATAGGGCAAATGGGTTGAATGAAATTGACAATTTATTTAAAATCGACCGAATTACCCTAAAAGGGAAACAGGTCAAATGAATTGAATGAAATTTATCCGAAATTAATCAGATCACCCTAAAAAGGGTAAATTGATCAAATAGATTGAACGAAACATGATTTATTCAAAATCGGCTCGGTTGCCCTAAAAATGGGTAAATTGGTCAAAAGAATGAAATTGAATTAGGGATATATTCAAAAATCGGCCGAATGACCCTAACAAGGGTAAATTGGTCAAATGAATTGACAATTTATTCAAAACCGACCAGGTGACCCTCAAAGGGTAAATTGGTCAAATGCATTGATGATTTATTGAATGAATCGACCGGATGACCCTAAAAAGGGTAATTTGGTCAATTGAATTGATAATTTATGCAAAAATCGACCGGATGACCCTAAAAAGGGTACATTGGTCAAACGGATTGGATGAAATGAATTTATTCAAAAATGACTAGATTGAACTAAAATTGAATGAATTGGAAAAAAAAAATGGATTGGATAAGATGGATGATTTGTTCAAAAATCGATTGAATTATTCGCCCACTGGGTGGTTTCAAGAAATCATTACAATGCCTTGGTCTATGAGCTTCTAAAATCAAGATTTGGCCTCTATATTTATCGTCTCAACAATGAGGAATCATTTCTTCGAATTAACGTCCTTTTACGCAAGGGAATTTTACCAATTTTGAGAAAATGGCCAAAAAGTGATTATTAGATGCTCATATTCCAAAAAATTGCATCATGAAAATGATCGGATCTTTACCTTACCTTGTGCACTACCCCTTCGGACGGTACGAGAAAGGTAAACGTGCAAGTCTCATTTGGATTATATATCCGAGACATGGGGTGGTTTATTCCTAACACGGGATCCCCTAAATGGCATTCCCTTTCTAGGGTTTATGCATGATGCCAGTTTATTAAAGCTATGTAAATATGTGACAAACATGAAATGTGAGCTAAAGGACATAAATAATGCAACGGGGGGAAAAGGTCTAAACATGAAATGTATTTACTGGAAAGTAAGTGCAAAGACTGAAATTTAGACATGTGAGCTATCTAGTGGGTGAGTCACTAAAAGAGTGCCCAAGAGGCCTCTTATTGCTAAGGCACATGAATGCAAGCCAAGAAAACAAAAGAAATGGTTAGTGCAATTGATAATACACATAACACATTGGGAACAATTAAGAAGAAGAAATACAATAAAGCAAGTAAAAGGGGTGGAACCCCTTCCCTCGTGCCTAATGTGCTTAAAATAGGGTGAGGCTGACTCTAGCCTAGGAAAATGCTAATATGGATGCATGAGGCTGGGGTTCACTAATGCCTAGACTCGATAAAGCTTCGGCTCCCAAGCCTTCAGACCTAAAGGCGAAGGGTCATCACTCCCAGGGCCTTTGATCGGTGGCTCGAGTGATCCCTTAGGTAGCGCTATGGGCGCAGAGCACACCAGCCGCCTACCCAAGGCAATCGATCCTAATCCTACAAGGCGGTGTGGGAAACGCCCACGAAAATAAAAATAAAATGGGATAAAGCAAGTAAACATGCACGTATGAAGTGTTCCTCTATTTTGAGGGAAGGGGTTGAGAACCACGCGAGGCTCTAAAGGTGACACGCCCCCTCCCAAATGCAATGCAAGCGCGAGATAACTAAATAAACATACATCCAATCAACCAATCACACATACGTGAGTGAGGGAAAAGTTTGATACGCGCGCGAGGCAAAAGGCCCTAAAAATGGAAAATGCAAGCCTAATATCCAAGTGCAATGCATAAAAAGGGTAGAAAAAGGAAACGAATGGCTAAGTCAAATGCTTGGACCCACTTAGGAAGTCCCTAGTGGAGTCGCCAACTGTCGCGCCCCACTTTTCGATTCGAGTTGTGAACTGTGTGTTGGTGATGTGTGGTGTGTGGTGTGAACGTGTGCAAAATGAAAAGTAAAAAGGCCATGGGACTTTGGAAAGCGACGATTTGGCCAAATGAAATTTTAAAAAGGGTTTTTAAATATGAAAAAACGGAGTCGCCACTTGGTATAGATTTGGGGTGTACCAAGTCACCCAAAAAAGTGTTTTTTAAAGACAAAGTAGTAAAACCCTTTTTAAAACGGCTCCTAGTCCACGTAAGCCAAAGAAAAAGGTTCGGGGGTCACGTTTGACAAAGGGGAAGGCAAGGATAAAAATCCAAGGCACCCCTTCGACCTAGCCAAGGCTAGTTGCGTGACTTAAACCAATTTTTCCTAATTTTTCTACCCATGGTATGTATCGCATATTGGATATGACTATATGAATGCAAAACCCTAGACCTAGGGGGATTGGGGGAAATTTCTCTTCAAAGGTTGAGTGGTGCCAATCACATTAATTGTGAAGCCCAATAATGATCCTTTTGGAGAGGTCACACCTAAACCTAAATGACGTGAAAAATGAGTGGAATGCATGCATGTGAAAGTGTGAGTTTATGTGAAGTGAAAAAATGATAAAAGTAATAAGATAAGAGTGAAGGTGTGCAAATGTAGATGAAAGTACTCGTGTGCGAGTGAAGATAAAAGTGTTCGTGTGCAAGTGAAAGTGATAAAAGGGTGCATGTGTGCAAATGAGACAAAAGTGAAAATGTAATGATAGAGTGGATTGAGAATGCATGAGCCTAGGGAATTCATGCATATTGGGTACGGGGAGACCTAAATCGTGACTTGATTTTCCCTTTGATTAGAAGGCGAAACTAGCGTGCTAAGGCTATCGAGTAGCCACACTCGCTCGTTTCCCTTATCGGAAGGGGACACTCAAGCAAAATGAACCCTATAGCTAGTATGGGATGCAAAACCTAAAATGAGGGGAAAGGGGTTCGAGGATCATGCCAAATGATAAAACTAAGGAAAATGCGTGATATGTAGTGAACAGGCAAATAATGCATTAATGAAAAACCAAAGGAAAAATCCTATTGGGTCTAGCGTTGGACTAGCCCTTTCTATGAATTCCTAATAATAAAAAAAAAAAAGCCACAACTAGCATTAGGCTAGTGTGGTGACGTACATTCATCCATTCCATTCATTCATGGTTATGAAAGCAAGTAGACATGCCAAAACGCTCGTAAACACGTAGCACGTAGCACTTAGCATGCTCGACTAGATGCAAGAGCCTACTAAAGCAATTTAACATGTAACAACAAAAACAAGCAACCAAGGGGAAGGGGAAATGGACCAGATGCTCTACGAGCACTATCTATTACAAGCCAAGAGGTGTACACATACCCCATAAAAGCATAAAGGGGAAGGGAAAATGGACCAAATGCTCTTCGAGCCCTATCTATTACAAGCCAAGAGGTGTACACATACCCCATAAAACTTAAATAAAAGTAAAAAAAAGCAAGTAAATGCATGCAAGGAGGTAAGGAAAGCGGAGTAGACAGGCATATTCACATAACACATAAGATCACATAAGGGAGACAAAAAGGGATAAAAGAAGTTGTACCTTCCCCCCGTGTATAATGCTAGTAAGGTGAACAAAACTCAACTCGGGCTATGGTCACTAAAGAAGAAGCTAATTTGGGCTAAAACCATTCAAAGGAAAGGATTAATGCACCAATTTAGTGATAAGATATAAACTAAACAATTTGAATCCACCAAAACATCAAACTTTCCCTCAATTGCAACTCAATGAAGTCAAAACTACTTAAAGACCAAGGCAGAAGGCATGATCATCCAATCCCCAAGCATAACATCTACTAAGACCCAAATGCAAGCACTACTCAAATCAGTTGAACCTAATAAATCGTTTAAGCACTTCAAAGATTCCAAAAATAAAGAAAGAGTCAAACAATGATTGAAGTTGCAATGATTTTAGGACTTAATCACAAGATACTGAAACATGCTTGGGCTATTGTGGCACAAAGAGAAACTTAGAGGGATCAAATTGATTGAATTCTTCAATTTGCTTGGGCCATGGTAAGATAAGGAGAGACTTAGGGGGCCAAAGTGTAAAGAAAAAGCCAAGGAATGGTTCAATTTGCACTTTTAGAAACCAATTACAACCATCAACAACCACTCAAGTCTAATTAACACATTTTGGGAAATTCACGAGCTCAAAAGCAAGGAAGGGGGCCAAGTCATGACTCAAATTGCAATTATTTTAGAACCCAATTGTAAGCTACTAGAACATAGTTGGGCCTTAGTAATATGCGGAGGAACATGGGGGACTGATTTGCAATTTTTTGAAACTTTTTACATGCCAAATTCATGCAACAAAGAAAACAACGTAAACAAGTTTCTGCAATAAACTTTCGGCAGCTTCCTCTTGTAAACTTCATGCCAGATTTTAAACAAACTAACTAACTAACACCAACTCTCAAACACCCTTGACAACTGAACATTTTTGTTAACTCAATCCCTTCATAAACAACCAACCATTAAAATGAAATGAAAGATCAAATGATGAACCATATTGCGGCAGAAAATAGAACTTGCTGAAAATTTTATTTCCCAAAAATGCAGGTTCCCATCCAAATGCCCAATTTTGATCTAAACTTTGTTCCCCAGACACCAAAATGGAAAACTAAGCAACCAAAATAAGAACTTCCGCATCTAAAAAGGCTAAAAAACTTAACAGGATATCACGCCACATTCTGAAAGAAAAGCATGCAAACATTTGATGTTCAAAATCTGCTACAACTAAAGGAGAGGTCTGCTGCAGCTTCATTTACAAATGGGCTCTAGACAGCCTTAAGTATAACCATTTCATTTGTCCAAACTTTGGATTAAGCAATCAAAACAAATAAAACTCACATCCAACAAGCAAAACATAGAAGGAAATTATATAAAACACTTATGGAACTTTTAGGCAAGATGGAAAGAGATTGTTGTAATTTGGGAGCTTTGGCAAAAGGGTAGGATCTTTTGGCAACAAAACTAGTTGTGATTTTCATTTCCAAGCACAGATTTCAAACCCAGAAGATAGCTTAATTCAAAACAGAAAATGTTAACCAAATCACATTGTGGAACTAAATCACCAGGTTCGAAACTTTGACAGCAAACAAACATAACCCACTGATGCCAGTTTCTTGGCAACTTTCATGCCAAATGATCCAACTACTTATTGTCTATGTGGCCAACAAACTTTCAGTTCCAACTCAAAGATGTTTAGACTCAAACACCCAAAACAATCAAGCATCATAACAACCATTTCCACATGCAAACAAACCAAAACATGGCAGAAAAATTATGCAAAGGCTGGAAAAATCTGGGCAAAACATTCGTGTGACAGTGACATAGCAACCTGGAATTCATTTTCCAGCCACATGTTCGACTATAGTTCCAGTATCTCAAACTTTAAACACACAAACTTAACACCAAACCTCTCATTTCCTAGACAAACTAATATGAAAAATGAACATAAAGAAAATGCAGCAAATGGACCGAAACTTCAGTGTGTGCAGGGCAATGTTTATGGCTATAACAAACCACAAGCTGTCGGGAAACTATTAGACAGCAAGTGTGTGAGTTCCTTTTTTTTTATGCATTTAGAAGAGAGGGACACCAACCTGAATAGAACAATTATCAATCCCATGCTAGACTTCAATGTAAACAAACGATAGCCAAGGAATCAAGAAACAGGAACAATAGATATGCAAATAAAAAACGAAGAAATAAGGAAACCCATCAGCAAAATGCAAATTGATTGTATACCAAAGATAATGGACAGCCAACCTTTGTTGTACACATTTTGAACATGACCCATATTCACCTAAAAGAAATCTAACGTTGCTCAGACCAATCAAAGGAAAGAAAAAGGGCGTGAAAGAAACCTATGACACAAAAGAAACAGATTTCCCTCACAGGTTTCCTCACCCTAAACCACGCGAGCAGAAACACACGGACAAATCAGAACTAAGCTCAGATGGATCCTCAACAAGAGCAGGGAATACACAAATGAACATTCTTTAACACAATCGTGGATCAAAAGCTTTCTTCTCCCCCTCCAAACCCAACCAAAATCTCGGTCAGACATACCAAAAAAGAAAGAAAGTTACAGAAAAAGGCATGACTTTCAATGTACATCCCAACAATCGGCTATCAACAAAGTATAAAAGAAAAAAGAAATCACCTTTAACCTTTTTGAAGGCAAATCAGGGCGTAAAAATGATTAAACAGAGCAGCTCTTGGGCTTGAAACAACTTCACTCTAATGTTGATGAAGCTGGGGTTTCTCCAAAAACTTTTCGCTGCCTTCCTCCTTCCAGCTTTCTCTCCGTTTCAATCCTCTAACTCTCTTGGTTTCCTCTCAACTTTCTGTCGCCTCCCTCTAGTTTTTCCGTTCGTTTCTCTTGCTTACTTCCCTAACTCTCTGCCCCGGCAATCTCCTCTATCCATCCCCTTTTGCGGCTGATGTTTTCTTTCAGCTTGTCGATGCTCTCTAATTCTCAGCTCCCAGTTTTTTCCTTTTTCGTTCTTACTCTCCCCAGCAAAAAAAAAACCCCCTTTGCGGCTGTAGCTCTTCTCTCTTTTATATCCACTTCCAAATCTCCTAAAACCCTCATCTCAACGATGAGGATGAGGGCTTGTTACCCCTGTGAAATCCAGCCCTCCAATTGTTTCCTACGAATGTCCTTTGCACGCTGCAAAAAATTGCAGCGTGCATGCCGCGACAAAATATATCTTTTTTTTTTTTTTTTTTTTTTTTTTTACAATAATAATTACAGAAATGATAAAATAAAATATAAATATAAATAATAACAATAACAAAATTACACAAACCAGGTAACAATAATAATAACAAAACAAAAATAATTTTAAACAAAAAACTAAACAAAATGGCCATTTTTTAACTTTCAATTTTCCTCTTTTCATCATTTTCTTTTTCTCAAAATAACTTAATAAAAATAACTAAAGTGCCCAAAGATTGAATTTAAAGAAATAAACATATTTTTGTGAACAAATTTTCCTTTTTTCCTTTTTCTCTTTTTTTCATTTTTTATGATTTTTCATTTTCATTTTTCTTTCAAGAAAGCATTGAATAAAAACAAAAATGACTAAAATGATTTTTCTTTTCTTTCTAAAAACTCTATAAACTTAAAAACTAAAAAAAACTAAAAACTAAAAACTAGAAACTAAAATCTAACTAAAATGACAAAATAAAAATGAATAGACAAACTAAAAGAGCAAAATGAATAAAACTAAAATAAAATAACAACTAGAAATGCAAAACACACAACAATGAACTAAATGCAAGCGTTCTAAAATAAAAATCATGAAGTAGATGCCACATACAAATTATTCAAAATTTGGTGTCTACAGTAAGGTAGTTGAAGTTTCCACATCCAAAACCGAGTAAACGAGATGCACAAGTGAGGCTCGATTACTAGTCGGGTGCCTCTCCAAATTATATACTAGTACAAAAATATAAACATGCAATGTTTGAGCAAACGGATAACAGTTGGTACGAGGGTTACAAACAACCCCAAACCCCCTCATTCTACCACAATGCAACTCCAACTTAAAGGTATCAGACGGCCTAGAAAATTGGACAGCATTTCCCCTAAATTTCCTTATTTTTCCAGCCATCATGGCTTCATTTTTCCTCAAATCAGTCCCAATGTCACACACAAAATAATCTCATTTTAATAGCCGTTCAATAGGTTCAAAATCGTACAAGTACAAAATCAAGTTAGGAAAATGTCCGGAAATGAAGTTTAAGTCATAAAACAAAAGACAGATTTGACGTCGCTTAGCGTATCAGACACAACCGAAGCTACGCTTATCGAATTGGTGTGAAATTTATACCGTTTCGAAGCTAAGATAAAGGCCTACAACTTCGATGGAGACCACTCAGTCCAGTTTGTAGTGTAACCAGATCAAAATTTCAAATTATAGAACCAGAATCTTACAATCAGGCTAGTTAACCGCACTAGGCTTAAACGACAATAACTCAGGCTACCGAAGTCTGATTGAGGGTTTTCAGAGCCATTGGAAAGCTAAGACATAACACTACAACTTCCGTGTTTTGGCCAAATGCTAATTCAGTACGGATCAGGGTGAACAGACGTGGTCAGATTGGTGAAATGTCAACACTATCCACCGAACTCTACCTATGGCAGTCAGGGGTATTTTTATCTTTTCACATGCTACAGTGCTCGAATTGGGTTGAAATTTTACAAACAATTATAAAACATCATTTCCTACAACTTTCATGTTTTAACCTAAGGCTGATTCAACCTCCATCATGGCCAAACGGAATCGGGCAGAACAGGGTAAGTTGAAACCCTAATCTGGAATTTTCCACATCAAACCAGAAATTTTCCGCAACCAAGCATATCCAACATATACAAACTCCATTTTACACTATAACAAACCATCAATCCATGAATAAACAATAATTACTATATAAAAACAGAAAAATCAATAATAAATCAAAATTCCATCAAAACTCCACTTCCACCCATCAAACCTACTACAAATCAACATATTTAGCCACAAAAGCCACTAATAAACCATTATTAAGAATAAACTATGAATTTCTACACACCATACCTTGATACCTCAAGAAAGGTAGTAGGTTAGGTTTCTTTCTTCCAAAACAACTCTACCAAGACCTTCAAACTCCCTAGCAAGCCACTTTTGTGGACTAATTCAAGGTTTAATTAGTTGGATTTCAAGATTTGTGCAAGAAATGGAAGAAATAGTTGAAGCTTTCTTTTCTTTTCTCTCAAGGAGAGGTTCGGCCAAGAAGGGTATAAAATGAAGATGATTTGGGTCAAAATTGATCTTTTAATAAAGTTAAGAAAGTTAGGCAAGTCCAACTTTGACTAGGTAGTGACACTTGGCACTTTGTTGTTGCTTAAAGTTATTTTCTTGTCTCCCCATGATTAATCCATCTAGGTAACCTCTAATTATCTCCTAACACCTAGTATTTAAATCCATTTATGCAAAACTTAACCTAATTGGCCGAATTTCTCTCACTTAAAGCACTAGCGGGCCCCACGTCCCATATACACTCCTAATTTCTCATGAACTAACTCAAACTAGGAAAATGATTTAAAAACTCTATTCACTTATAAAATCTCTGGAAAAATAAAAAAAAGTAGGGTATAATGAATAAAAATGCAAGCAAGGAAATAAAATAAATAATATATATAAAATCAGGGAAATTTACGGGTTCTCACAAATCTAGAGTGAATTAAATGATTTAATTGGTTAGATTGTTGTTCATCTTTAGCTTCTTCCTGATTCTTAATGCTATTATCAATTTGATTAGGATTGTTTAATACCTAATCGATTGATAATAATAATTTAATTCAGGTGTTGGACTTCAATTAACGAACACAAGCAAGATTATGATTTAATTCATCTATAAGTAATTTTTGGCCAATTTATTGATGTAAAAATAGTGAATTTGGTGTCTGTGATTAGGCAAAGAATTGAATAACTGATTTCCTCTTGAATTGGAGTTTTTGGTAGTTGTAATTCCTTTACTCTTAAATTTTTGTTCTTTGTTATAATTTTAGATTTTCAATACAACCCTTGTATTTTAGTTTGAATTAAGATTTTCATTGATTAATCATTCTTTGAGGTTCGACTTGGACTTGCTAATACTACAAAACTTGTAGTCATAAGTGTAACCAATTTTTTGGTGAATTTGACAAGCATCGTAGAAGCAACTTTAATCTGTTTGTACCAAGTGACTTATTATTATGTATTTCCTCTCCTTAACTCCAATGTCTCTCTACTGGTTCTCATTTTCTTAGACGGCCTTTGTGACAGCCCCACCTCCCCCTAAGGCGAACCAGAGGATTCGGCGGGTCGCCTGCCCAGCTTTCGCCGGGACTCAGTCGTTCACTACAGTCCTCAAATAAATTACAATATACAATCTCAAATATAACTCAATTGTTCCAACATTTACATGTCAAAAGCGAAGCGTCCACGCTTCCACTGCGCCACTCTGATCCATAATCACAATTATTATACAGGAGGAAGTCCAAAACTAGACTATTACACATCCAAGCAATTCTAAACGTTCAATACAATCCCAATATGAATGATTACACAAGAGGAAATCCAGGATTCAATCCATACATGAGATAATCCATCAATAAATACTACACGCCCTTCCTTCGCCTTGAGCCCTGTGGAGGGGAATAAAACATTTTGGGGTGAGCTAGAAGCTCAGCGAGTAACCAATAAAATCAGTTATCAAATCAGTTTCACAATCATTCATTTCAATAATGTCATGATTCAGTAATCAATGCACTTTCATTGCTCTTTGCTCTCGTGAGCCAGTGAAATCGTGGTACTTAGACGTCCAACGCTCCAAACAATCATTTAACATTGAACATTTAACATTGAGCAGTGAGAAAGAGCCCATTGGCTCTACAGGAACATTAAACGGTGGAGGAGACGTCGGGGTCCAGCACACGAATTCCAAGTACTCATTTGAGCCAAAACATGTCAAGAACTTATATGCCGGCACACAGGATATGCAATCAAAGAAACGATGCAAGAAACATTTCAAAGTAACGTTGGAAAGAGTTTAAGGTCACTCACCTCCACGGCTCATAATCCTCGTCCAATATAGCCAATTTCAACATTCAAGTCCAAGCCTTTCACTTGAAACTTAAGGTAACCAACGCTATTCAAAATCGGACAGCATTTCCCCTTCATTCCTTTATTGTCCAACCTACAACCAAACCCAATCACATAGCAATTAACCACAATTGCTCATACAATTCACAAACCATAAAACATATCTATTTAGGCCACAAAATCCTTCAATCAAAGCCTTAGAAATCCACCATTGGAAAATCCCCAAATAAAACCCTAGCAACCGGAACTTCCACATAACCCTGAAATTTTCCGCAAACAATTGCATTTAACGCATGAACGTTCCATTTCATACCATAACAATCCATCAATTCAAGACCAATCCATGATTATATATAAAATCAGAAAATCCCCTAATAAATCAGAAATTCACCATAATTTCCTTAAACCCATGAAATACTCCACAATATAACACAATTAAACATCATAAACCCTAAATTAACCAATATTAGAACCAAAGGGAACTTGTTTATTCAACTTACCTCAAATTCAAGAAAGCTATCCACTTAGAGCCTCCCATCCAAAAGCAAGCCATCAAAAACTTTAAACCACCCTAGTGAACCCTTGTATGAAATATTTTCCGAAACCATCGGTGAAATCGCAAGATTTGGTGAAGATTGAAACTAGGAAAACTTGAGAGCTTTTCTCTCTTATGAAGCTCGGTTGAGCCAGGGAAGAAATGAAGATATTTTGGGTGAAAAACTGAGATAAAAAGCCAGGAAACAGTCGGTCAAACTTGGCAACCGAAGCTGCCACGTCAGAATCCGGCCGGAATCTGGCCGGATTTCCGGCCGGATTCTTGGCCGGATTCGAGGCAGAGGCTAAAACAATTTTTTTTCGAAATTGCAAGGCAATCCGGCCAGAAACTGGCCGGATTTCCGGCCGGATTCGGCCCCTGTGTTTTTGCAAAATTTTTCTTTTCTTTTCCGAGTTGAAAAGCTGTGCCACTCCGCTCGAACAACAACTATATATATCAAATGCAAACCCTCCTTCATACGGGGCGTCACAGCCTTCCTCTTTGGTCTCCCTCCCATGAATTTCATTTTATTATGTTTTTTAATAAAATCTCTCTTTGGTTTTCTTAGCGCGAGTCCTTTGTTTCTTCTAGGAGTTTCTAGTGAGAATTTTCTGTTTCTCCTAGATGTTTCTAGTGAGAATTTTTCTTTTTTATCCTTATTTTGTTGTTTAATCTAAATTCATTTTAGATCTAGTTATCAGATCTAAAATTTTTTTGGGACTTGGATCTATTTTGACAGATCTCATCATCATTATTGAAGTTTGAAATCCTTGATTAGTAGATCTGACGATTCGAACATGCACCAAAAAATAAAAAAGTTGCAGCAATTTATCTTATTAGAAGGCAATATAAAAATTTCTTATATTTTGTCAAATCTGTTCAAAATCATTCAGATCTACTGTATCTTTTGTTAATTGCATATGTATTATTTCAAGTGCATGTTTAACATTCTGCTAGGGCAGAGATGTAAATCAAATCGTGCTAGACGATCTCCAGCAACTCGTTAATGAAATTTACTTTTTATCAAAAAAAATCATTATGTATTTACTCTCTATATTTTCTTCATCAACTTTGGTAAATTTGGATTCTAAACATTTAAAAATAATTTCATTCATACCAACATCTATGTAATTTCTGGGGACTATTTGAAAGGCAATACCATAGCAGCATTTGAATTACGTTCATAATGTACTTTCTCAATAATGTACTTAAATAGTTGAATTAGTAATCCAAACTTCAAGCCACTTAAAGGTTTTCCAAACATCTTGCTCATTTTGTCCTTTCTTTCAATAATATACATATATACTTGACTGAAATAATATCAGAATAATAAGAAACAACAAGCCTTGGTCCAGTGCCAGGTAGAAGCATAATGCTTATTGTTTTTTTTAAAAAAAAATGCCAAATAGAAAATAAAAAAACAACATGCCAAATTTCAGTTGACCCAAATTTTTTCCCCTTTCAATAATGTACTTATATACTTGACTAAAACAATATGAGAATAACAAGAAACAACATGCCAAATTTCTGTTGTGCCGACCTTTTTTTAATCCTTCCTTTTTCTCTGGCAATCATTTTCATAATATTACCCACGAAGTAGAAGTAATTATACCTGCTTTGATTGAAGATGACTTGAAAAAAAAATCAATAATGATTTCCCGCTTATCTCCGATTGAAGATGATTTTTCTTTCCTTATTTGACAAAAATTTAAAAATAAAAAATTAAGGTTGTAAATTGTTTCATTTCACCTTCACTCATCCATAATTTATGATCTCACTGTTCCACACATTCCCTACTTGGTAGGCTAGCCCAGCCCATTCACCGTTAATTTGGTTTTAGTTGGGCTTTGATGAGCCTAAAGCCAACACAAGGGAAAAATCTCACTTTTTGGCCCAAACATGACCCATCAAAAGCTCACATATACGTGCGGTCTCATCTCTCGTGTCAACCCACTTCTTCAACTTTTGGGCCGTGAATTGGTTAACTTGAATTTACTGTATAATATATTTTTAAGATTTTAAAATATTTTGTATAATATATAAGCAAAAAATGTCAAATTTATTAATTTACTGTATATATTTGCTAACTTTTTATTTGCATATTAATTAATTAAAGAATAGTGATTTAAGATAAATATGTTATTTAACAAATAGATAATTATTTCATAAAATTTTACTTGATTTGAACATGTGTAAGTACTAAACATATTAATATTTGATTTGATATTGCCATTTGGGTCGATTCTAGTAGCCCAATCCATATTTACTTTTATGCTAACTTTAACATTGCACAACTTTAAAACTCATTCATCATTTTTCCACACAACAAGTCCAACCAAATATAATTACTTTTTTATGTTTAAAATGGTATTATGCACCAAACAGATTTATGTTATGTTTTTCCTTAATATAAAACAAATGTTCTAGTTCGTTCATAGCAATAAATAGAAACGGCAAAACACAAACTTTCCCAAATGGAGGAATATGATATTATATATATATATATATATTTAAAAAATGCAGGGATAGGATGGGTAATTGGTTGGTTGTGGACGAGGTCAGCATAAGATATCAAATTATTGATCAACTTGTACCTGTGCTAAGGCCGAAGAGTTGGCCAGGCTTATTTGTTTGATGTCCAAGTGCCCAACCAAAAGCCTTGGGGCTAAAATCACAAACTTTCACGCTAAACAAGCTCCCATAAATGCATGGATATGTTCTGTATTCTGCATTTGAATTGCTGGGGATTTGAGCCTTTTGTCATGTGATACGAAGACCATTAGGCATGAGGGCTGATAACAAGAGGCTTTCAATTTCTCAAGTCAAGCAACGACTTCTCTTATTACAAGATGCTAATTAAGGGCTAATTACATCAACATTTGCCAAAATTTTGATTGCAGATTACATTTCAAAGCTGGACACTAAGCTGACTTCACTCAGAAACAAATGAATGGAAGTTGTGCAAAAGTAATAAGGGGAGAGGGATGGGATGGATTAGGTGGTTCGAGAGGAGTAAAAATGAAAGGTTTTAAATTCGAATCCTTTCACTTACATTAAAAAAAAAGGGTAAAGATAAAAATGAAGGAGTAAATCTGCCATAATCCCGTGCCCGAACTAGATATATGGTCCTATCATTGCACTTGGGCTTATTATACCATCCGAAATGGACCTCATCATAATAGAATAATTGGCCCAGATTATGGAATCATGAGTCTGGGACCTCATCTGAAATGTCAACATGCGAACCTTAGTCTTTTTTTTTGGTGTGCTTATCAGAACCTTGTTTTATGTCTAAGGTGGTGTTTTGTAAATAGGTTTCATCCCCTACTATGGGTTTCAAATTTAATTATACCGATATATGATATTTGCTTGAGGCCAATGGAAATAAATCAATAGGAATGATAGGCCTCTTCTATAAGTTTTTTGATTAGGCAACTCTCATTAGAGAATCATCTTAATTACCCATCTTATATTCCTTAAATGTAAAAATAAGAAAAGTGAATTCCATCTTATTCTTGTTAAATGTAAAAATAAGAAAACAAAATGTCATCGTTTCTGCTGGCTTCAACAAATGGAAAAAAAAAAAAGAAAAGAAAAAAAGAAATAATGAAAAAGAAAAATTATAAATTATAAAATTCATTCCACATTAACAAACATACTATGGATTTTCATTAAAATCCATTATCATTGACCACCCTATGATACTGATAGTGATAGTGATTATGAAATTCAAATCAAACAATGCCTAATATTGTTAGGATACTTCGATATGAAAGAGCACATGAGTTATGTTCTAGTTATCATGCTTAAGCCTAACTTGTATTTTTTTTGTGGAAACGAAATATTTGGGCCTCTATATTTAGAAGAATAGATTAATTTTGGTTTTACACAAAACGGTTCAAGCTTGTTTGAATGGTTCTAAACACTATTGTCTTTTTTGGTAAACAATATTACAGTAACAAGTCTAAGGTTCCGTTTGATAAAACTGAATCTGAATTCTGAAGTCTGAATTCTGAAATCTGAATACTGAAATAATTAATTTGCTGAATTTTAAGCACTGAAAAAAATATATGAATGTCTAAATTTTAATGCTAAACCTATTTATACTGTTTGATAAATATTTATAGCTGAATGCTTAATAAGTTTAATTTGATAATTTTGCCCTTATATCCTTTCATTCAAAAAAGAAATAGAATCTATGATTTAATTAGTTTAAAATTGTAAGGTATGAAAATGACAATATTTATTTTTAAATCAAATTAATATAAAAAATGAAATATATTATATGAGGAGTATGGAGAAAATGTGAAAGTCATTAAAAAGGGAGAAAAGAGAAACTAAAAATCATTAGATAGAGAATATTAGGTTGTTTAATTAGATAAAAACTTTGAACATAATTAACAAACAAAGGTAGATTTGGTAGATAAGATAAGATGGTTGAAGTAATTCTATTGATTCTTATCAGAATTAAGCATTCAGTTAGGATTTTTGTACTAAAAAAAATATACACAGGTTCAGCACTGCTTAACAAGTTCAGCAAATAGATTTTCATTTATCAAACATTCAAAATATCTGAATATCTGAAAAAATTCAGATTCAGCACTTTTTTATGTTATCAAACAGACCCTAAGCATTTCTTCATCATTTTTTGTTCTCTTGCAGTTCTCTTGCATGCACTGGGGAGTTAGGAGGACCCAAGGTTATTGGTGATAATTGCTTTGGCGTATACAGTATGATTAAATATAAAAATTTTTCTAATACAACAATAACTATATACAAAACCAAAGATAGTCAATATGATAGTTATGTCGAATTTGTTCAAGTTGAATAGAGTTTTAGAACAATAATAACATTGAAACAACTGTACGACAATCATTTTTGTACAGTAGACAACAGAACTTTTATGTTCATTTATATGTACCAATGGTTTTTTTTTAAAAAAAAAACCTTTTCCCTTTTCTTTTCAACTACTACTTGGTTTCATTTCAAGCCTGTCGGACTTCAAGAACTAAGGGGGTAAAGTGAAGAAATAGAGAAAATTGGTTTCATTTAGTGAATTTTGTGAATTGAAGGAGGAGATTGGAATTTAAAAATTTTTTAAAGCCAATTTTAAGAATTCTTCAAAGCTAAAAGGGAAAATTGATTCTCTCACTTAAACATAGCTCTTTTTATCACTTGAACAAAAGCAATCTGAAAATCAGTCCCCGTTCTAGGAGGCCTCTTCACACGATCAGCCCAAAAATGAGCTTGAGGCTGCAGCAATTGATTCACACTTTTTTCCGTCTCCTTAGACCTCATCTTTTTCTTTTTTTCTCTTTTTCTCACACCTTTGTTTGTTCCTAGTAGTGTTAGCATTCCTGCAAAAAGTAAAGAAAACTTAACATAAAAACAATAATTTTGTTATGTATATATCAAGATATGGATTGAATTTTATTTATTTAAATCAACTCCACTTTAGTTTAAAATGATAAACTCCTCTACTTTCAAATGAACCACCACTCCGAGGGCTCCAACCAGTCACATTTGAAATATTTGGAAAAAAATTACACCACAAAAGCACTTTTATGTCACAAATTCAAAGTAATCCGAGAAACCAACTATCTAGTAGAAACAATAAGGAGAAAAAAGGTTGTACATTGATGAAGCATTGTCACGAGAGTTATACTTGATGCTTGCATTGCCTAAGTTCATAATAGAATTTATCTTGGAGGACAACGTTGAAATGGCGTGTTGTTATATTAATTTGGAGGCTTAATTGGAGAAAATCCTCATTTGATGAATCAAATTAAGAGTCCTAAAACTGAAGGGTCAAAAGCATTCACCCTTATATTAAGGGGTATTTCTGCAAAATTTCATTCTCACCCAGGCGTTTTACAAAACTATACTAATTACAAGGCAAGCTCTAACAAAAATAACTAGGTCCAATTAAGTATGTCAGTGAACTTAAATAATTATAGTGTTATACTTGGTAAGTTTTTGGTTGTCTGCTCTATTTCTCTTATATTGATCTGTTAGTCTAATCATGTATTTACAACTATTTACTAAAAAAAATGTAAGAAATCTTTGTTGTTCAAGTAGCATTAAGATTTAAAAGGGATTAAATCTTTTCCAAAAAGATTCTCGGGCAATAAACAGTTCTTAAAAATAGTATCTAGAATATTTAGAGGTCTAACTTTCTTTGATAAAAGTCAAGAATCTGTGAAAAAGATTTTATTTTTCTCAAGCACTAAAATAAAATCCATTAATGCATAAAAAGGGGAAAATTCTAAAATGTCATTGTTACTTTAAGTTAGACCAATAAAATTAAAGATTGAAAATAAGAAGTAGTAGTAGTAAGAACGGAGTTTCACCATTTTGTTAGGTAAAGTTGTGCTAGCTACTTCTTTTGCTAAAAAGTAAAAAAATTCATTTAATTTGTCTCATCACTTCTTTATATTTATACAACAATTTAAAGATTATTTGTTTATGACCATCAACTTTAACCATGAAGTCAACAAATGAGCTTTTTGTAATTAAAAAAGAATTGAACAACCAATACTTAATTTAAAAATAAATAATTACACTTTCTTCTACATATCTTGTGAAAATAATTAGACGCTAAACATTCAATCCTTTAATCCAAAACTGTACTCCCTGACATCATTGTGGTTGCCTGAAATCCACATCCTGTATTTCTTGGACAATCTAAAGCAGAAGGAGTATCAGATAAAGCCCAATCCCTCAAATTTATACATATGTGATTTCACTACCAAAGCCCAAGTCACGTAAACAATCTGAAAATCAGTCCCCGTTCTAGGAGGCCTCTTCTCGATCAGCCCAAAAATGAGCTCGAGGCTGCATTAATTGATTCACAATTTTTTCTTTTTTGGACAACTCCTTAGACCTCATCTTTTTTCTTTTTTCTTTTTTCTTTTTCTCACATCTTTATTTGTTACTATTACTGTTAGCATTCCTGTAAAAGTAAAGAATACTTAACATAAAAACAATAATTTTGCTAGGTATATATCAATATATGGATTGAGTTTATTTATTTAAATCAACTCCACTTTAGTTTAGAATGGTAAATTCTTCTAGTTTCAAATGAACCACCACTCCGAGGGATCCAACTAGTCACATTTGAAATATTTGGGGAAAAAAAAAACAACACAAAAGCACTTTTATCACAAAAGGAGTCACATTCAAAGTAATTGGAGAAACCAACTATCTTGTAGTTGTACATTGATGAATCATTGTCACGAGAGTTATACTTGCTGCTTGCCTTGCCTAAGTTCATAATAGAATTTATTTCGAAGGACAACGTTGAATTACTTATTAAATTGGAGGCTCAATTGGAGAAAATACATATTTGATGAATCAAATTAAGAGTTCTAAAACTGAAGGGGTCAAAAGCATTCACCCAGGCGTTTTACAAAATTATACTAATCAAGTTAAGTTGTCTTCTTTTATTCTTGTTCTTGGGTGCAACAACAATAAGGTTTGAGGGACCAGTCTAGTAATTTCTTCACTAAGCAACTAGTAATCGTTATTTGTCCAATCAATACTAACATACTGCAGTTCAAATAAATCCACAACTTGTAAAACTAGAGATCATGATATCTAACTCCCTAAGCACTTATGCAAAAATCTTACGATTTATATTTTCTTTCTTTTAACTAATAAATGGAATTGCCTGATTTATTGGTCCCAAATTAATATAAATAATTTGGACTCAAGATAAGAAAACAATGTTAGATAAAATAAAAAGAAAAGTAAGCCCCACCATAGAGAAAACCCATATCACTCAAATCCATAATGGATCCATTGTTGAAAACTTCCAAAATCAACTACATTGTGTGGTCTAACTAACAACTTGTAAAGGAACAACTTGTTAGGGTGGTTGCCTAAATTAAACCATTGGTGAAAATCATCACCTATTAAATCCAAAATCTACATGGCGATTATTAAGAAATAAATTACTGATAAAATAGCGGAAGCGTACCTGGATTCATATCGACAAACTGATATATGAATCTCCAAGGGTATTAGGGTGGCCTTCTAGGTCAACACGTATTCGCCGATCCTTAAGAGAGTTCTTTAGTATCTCTCTGGTATCTTTTCTGACGATGAGATATCAGGGAAGAACTGTATTCTGTGGTACTAGAAAATACGACAAAAATAATGATGCATGTGACCTGGGGACCATAACCCTATTTATAGGTAACATTCCTATTACCCTTTGGAACTGTATTTCATCCCATCATAGAAATAGGAGTCCTTAAGTATCTACACATTGAAGGCCCATATCTTATTAGATACATTAAACCCAAACTATATTTGATCACTTTAATTAGGCTTAACCTTAATTGACAGTTTACAACACATAATTATTCACATATAAGTCCAATGTTGGTTTAAGGATCCAACAATCTCCCATTTGGACTATATGTGTAACCTTATAATTATATTTTGCAATTAACCATATGAGCTCAACTTTACTGTCATTATCATAATGTATCTGTGACCAATTCGGTCCATCAATCATATCAACATAGGATCAAAGCGGCCTTTATTGCAATTTCGTAATTCGACCCATTAATGGTCACATATATTGATATAATTGAATGACATGAATCATGATGTGGATGTGTAGCATGAAAATTTCATGTAATGTGATCAAAACATGCCTATTTTCAACTGGTGCACCTTAAATTTTATGAGATCAAACCATACCAAAGTCAGAGTGCAAATAAATTCAAACTTTATTTATGCATAAAATATCCTTAAATCATTAACAACCGAAAGGTATCATAAAAGCATTTAAAATAACAAACTCCCACTAAAACTGTACATCATTTAATAACATGACACCTATACGAGCAGTATGCTCATGAAACATTTTGGGTGACAATCCTTTAGTAAGAGGATCCGCAACCATGGAGTTTGTCCCGATATGCTCTATCGATAATTGTCCACTCTGTACTCTTTCTTTAACAGTCAGGAATTTGATATCTATATGTTTAGATTTCGTCGAACTCCTGTTATTATTGGAATATAGGATTGTTGACTTATTGTCACAAAATAATTTGAGTGATTTTTCAATATTATCCACTACACGTAATCCTGTGACGAAATTTCGCAGCCAAATTCCTTGATTGGATGCCTCATATCAAGGTATAAACTCTGCAGTCATAGTAGAAGATGCTATGATGGATTGTTTAGCACTCTTCCAAGATATGGCACCTCCAGCCAACAAGTAGACATAGCCTGACGTTGATTTCATAGTATCTTGGCATCCAGTATAATCAAAATCAGTATACCCAATGATCTCTAATTCATCTGACTTCTGATACGTGAGCATGTAATTCTTTGTTTTCTGTAGATATCGTAAGACCCGTTTGGTTGCTTTCTAATGATCTAATCCAAAACTATTCAAATATCTACCCAACATTCTAGTAATGTACGCAATATCCGGACGCGTACATATTTGAGCATACATTAGACTTCCTACTGCTGACGCATAAGGAATCTTTTACATCTCTTTTTTCTAAAAAGCATTCTTGGGACATTGTTCAAGACTAAATTTGTCTTCTTTAGTCACAGGGTTGTCATCTGATTTACAATTTTGCATGCCATACTTTTTAAGAATCTTTTCGATATAGCCCTTTTGTGATAGCTCCAAAATATCCCGAGAGCGATTCCGGTGTATCTGTATGCCTAACACAAAAGATGCATCACCAAGATCTTTCATCTCAAAATTCTTAGTTAGAAATTTCTTGATTTCATGCAATAGACCCATATCGTTGCTGGCAAGTAAAATGTCATCAACATACAGTACCAGGAAAATATTCTTGCTCTCACAGAACTTATGGTATATACAATCATCTACTAAATTCATCTCAAAATCAAATGAGATGAATGCATCCCCAGAACTTATGGTTTTCACCAGTGGTTTAATTTAGGCAACCACCCTAACAAGTGGTATCAGAACAGGATATGGTTGATTATTGGAAAATAATTTGGATTTAGAAATTCATAATTTTTGAGTTTTTTTTATTTTATAGAACTATGATTAATTTTGGCTTTGGTTGCACGGCTTACAAGTTTTTGTTCCGTGGTTTTGCCCAAGTCAATATCGCTTCACATTAACAATTTTTTTTTCGTATTTTTGTTATGTGAATATGGTGTTATGAATTCGGATCTTTAATAAAAGTCATCTGATTCATGCGATGTTTTATGCTTGACTTAGTGACATATCTCTAGTTAAATAAAGAATGCATGGTTGTCAAGTGAAGATCATGAATTCTTGGGTTCCACCACTGTGATGGACAAGTCTCCATAAGGCTTTCATGATCATAATTATTCCATAGTTCTAGTTTTGATTCACGAATATTTCGGTCAAATACTATTCTGGTCATGATTGTTTACATATGTTATAGACTTATAGTCTAGTGTTCATGACAGTAGTAAATTCATGAATTGTACTATCCATTGTTTTGGCCGAACTATTGTCTCTTTATGCTATATTTGTTGGCCAATTGTCTACTTCTGCATCTCAAGCATTCGGCTTTATTTGAAACCATGACTAATTGGCACATGTTTTCAAAAATCAAGTTTACTTGGCTAGTTAATTGTTTATTTTGTTTATATCGCTTGAATCCAGTTATGGGTATGCCTTTAATTATAAAATTAGGACAATTAACTTGAATTTTTTACTTGTTTTCTTGTTTAAGAGCCGATATGTATATATTTATATTAAGAAAATTAGGATTTTTTTAATTCAAGTGAACCCTAATAAAATTAAATAAGACATTTAAGTCCTATAAAGTCCATATATTAGGCCCACTAAATATAAATTTTTTTTATAAAGTAACTATGGACTTCAAGAAAATTTGGGATTAAAATGATAAAATTGGTTCAATTATGGATATGGACTTTTAGTCCAATAAGTTTTGATCCAATTGACTGGTTTGACTAAATTTGATTGGGTTGACCATGTTTGACCATAGTTGACCAAAGTTGACTTTGAACAAAATTTTTATTTAATTTGGATAATTTTAAATTTGAATATTGGTTTGATTATATATATTTTAGAATAAATTAATTGAAATAATATGCCACCAAAGTGACCTCTATTATGAAAATTAATTTATTTTAAAATATAACTAGTTGGGTACTTGTAATTTTATGAATATTGATCGGTCTAAAGGAAGATCAGTATTTAATAAAATTATATGTGCACTTGTGGTAATAAATACGTGATAATTATTTAAATTTTTACATGTGATTTATAAATTGACCCAAAGAAAAATTTATTTTTGACATGTTATTATTATCAGTATTTATTACTGCACCAAGATATCATTTAGAAATTAATATTTTTTGTCCAAAGATAAAATATTAATGGAACATCGGTATCTTGAGATGGGACTACCATTATTTGAATTTATTATTATTTGATTTATGTAAGCATAGTTTTAATTATTTGATATTTTTTCCTGTTCAGATACAAATGATCTTACAAATATTACTACCAACATCAATAATATTCCTATGTTGAATGGCACAAATTTCAAGTTCTGGAAAGAAAATCTCTTTATAGTAGTTGGAGTAATAGTTCTCGACCTTGCGTTAAGAGATGATTCTCCCCCACCTTTTACAAATCAGAGTACCTCTGATGAAAAGAGGGATATGAAAAGGTGGGAGAGATCAAATTACTTGTGTCTGATGATCATTAAGAAGGCCGTTCCAGAAGCATTCAGAGGAACACTATCAGAAACAAAAGTAATCCCTAAAGAGTTCTTTCAAAACATTGAAAAAAGATTTGTTGAAATTAGTACGCTCTTGACACGCCTAATTTCAATGAAATATAGTGGTAAAGACAATATCAAAGAGTACGTTATGGAAATGTCTCATCTTGTTTCAAAATTAAATGCACTTAAATTGACACTCTTTGAAGAGTTACTAGCGCATTTGATTTTAATATCTTTTCCTACACAGTTTAACCAGTTTAAGGTGAGTTACAACTGTCAAAAGGAAACTTGATTTCTAAATGAATTCATCTCATACTGTGTAGAGGAAGAGGAAAGGTTGAAACAAGATCAGACAGAAAGTGCTCATTTGGTGTCAACTACTAATAATAAAAGTAAAGGACTTAAAAGAAAAAAGGAAAAAGGAGCTGCAGGTACAGCGCCACAAAAGAAGTAACAAAAGAAATCAGATGATCAGGCAAAGAATAGTTGTTTCTTCTGTGGAATTGAAGGGTATAAAAAGAAGTATTGCACCAACTATCACGCTTGGCGTGCTTAGAAAGGTATGCTTCTTAATTTGGTTTGTTTTGAGGTTAATTTAATTTCGGTATCTAGACACACATGGTGATTAGATTCTGGTGCAACAATTCACATCAGTGTATCTATGCAGGGTTGCCTGAATTGCCAAAAGTCTAATGATAATGAAAGATATATCTATGTGGGCGATGGCAAAACAGTTCAAGTTGAGACAATTGGAGTTTTTAGATTATTGTTAAAAATTGAATTTTATTTGGATCTCTATGAGACATTTGTTGTATCGTCTTTTAGACGGAATTTAATTTCTATTCTACTTTGGACAAATTTGGTTATTTTTGTTCATTTGGAAATGAAAATTTTGAATTGTTTCATGATTCAAAATTGGTTGATTCTGGTTTTTTAATGCACTATGATAATCTATATTTAATTGATATAATTGCCTCATTTAATGAATTTGATGCAGATACGGGTGCGCAACAACTTCAATCTTGGGTCAAGGATCCTTTGGTCGACATTGGCGGTCAGATGACAAGATCAAGATCCAAGAGAACGAAGGAAGCCTTACGAGCCTTGATCATTCACCATACAAGCAAGGAGCAAGCTAAGTTTGAAGATTTGATGAACCATGAAATTACCTTGTTCACTTGTACGTTTGAAGTGAAAGAATGATCTTATACTTGTTAGCTTAGTTAGTAGTTGTTTTAAAGTTGTCTAGTTTAGTAGTTTGTTAATCGCACAAAGGACATGTTGTCCTCTAGTTTTAATCCTTTTAGAAGATTTTATTAATTATTGGGTCTTATCGAAAAACCATAAAGAGCTGACTCTTTATGTGGGCCGAATTCTTATTTCGTAGCTTAGGTAGGTGAGTTGTCAATCCATACTTCAAACGGATTTTCCCTAGTTCTAACTTATAAAAAGGCACCTCTTGTATGTGTGACAACCCCACCTCCGCCTAAGGCGAACCAAAGGGGTTAGCGGACCGCCTGTCCAACTCTCGCCGGAACTCAGTCGTTCATTTCAATCCTCAACTGAAACCAGAATAAACCAAGAATAAATATAACAACGATCCAAAACTTAAAGCAAAACTTATATACATTGCTAACTCAAAAGATAGTACAAACATCGAATATACAAAGGTTCTCAATTCACCATACATCCAACCCGTGTCGAGCACTAGGGCGAGAACCATTACAAAATCAAAGAAACTAGTCTAGGCTAGTCTCTACCGAGCTCTCGTCCTTACTCGCCTTCCCCTGTTAAGGAAAGCAAAACTAAAGTGATGGGCTAAAAGTTCAATGAGGTTCCGAACACATAATCAAACAATCAATCCAATACATTAAACACAGAGTATCAATAGTTCAAGAAACATTTACAATGGAAAGCGATAATAACACATTCATTAAAAAGATACGGGCTCACATGGAGCTATTCGTTCGTTCGTTCGTTCGTTCTCCTGTCATTCCCCTTATTCCTCCAATTATTTGAAAATGCATTTTGATAAGTAAAATCCTTCATTTCATTCATTGCCACTCGTTCATTCATTTCATTTCACTCCCTTCAGGACGTTGGCCGGACTCCACCCGATAACAAGGTAATACTCGAGTATACCAACGTTCACACCCAGGGTCACCATATCGCCCGACCGAGTCCGCTTCTGGCTCGAGTCGATCGGTAACGAAGGGCAGGCCCCAGATCAGCCAAAAGGCTTACATCATGCACAACTAATGTATCAATCATTAAATCATTGAAAATTTCACGTTTCATTTAGGTCGAACGGGATAAAGTACACGCTCGCCTAGAAAACTCGTTTTGGAAATTTTTGAAAGCACTTAACACATTATCAAACAATAACACAGGCCATGAAGTCAAGGAAAATATAGCAAACAAGGAACACTCACCTATTTAAGCAAAATAACGTCCAAAGTTTCCTTCCGGATACACCCTCAATCACCAAGGTATCCTAATATAATCAAATGAACATATTATACTTCAACCATCAAAGATGTAAATGAGTCAAAGAAAAGTCGAATACGTACTAGTACAAAGTATAAATATGATTTTGGTAGTGAAAAGAGTACATTGAAACCAAAGAACATAAGTAAAATATTGTAAAATTTAGACTCACTTGTAAAACTTTAAAATCGCTATTTGAGTCGAAGTGGCAAAGAAAACGTAAATACCCTAAATGGTTCACGTGGTATTCGCTCTCAAGCCTTACTCAAGTCGCAAGTATATCGACCTAGTTCTCGAGCGTAAATTTGGGCAGCACGCCCTTTGTATTTACCTATTTTCCAGCCATTTATGACTTCTTTCTTTTCCTCAATCAAATCCAAAGTCATATACAGAATCATCTCATTTCAATAGCCATTCCATAGGCTCCAAGTCATACAAGTACAAAATCAAACTAGGAGCATGTGCGGAAACGAAGTTTGAGTCAAGAAACAAAAGACATATTTGACGTTATTTTACGTAACAGACACAATCGAAGGTACGCTTATCGGATTGGGGTGTAATTTATACCATTTCGAAGCTAAGGAAGAGAGCTACAACTTTTATGAAGACCACCTAGTCCAGTTCGTAGTGTATCTAGGTCAAAATTTGAAATTACTGAACCAGAATCGCACAAACAGGTCAGTTAACCGCGCTATGTTTAAACGACAATAACTCAGGCTACCGAAGTCCAATCAAGGTGATTCTAGGGGTGTTGGAAAGCTAAGACATAGTATTACAACTTTTGTATTTTGGCCAAAGGCTAATTCAGTACACATCAGGGTGAAAAAATACGGCTAGTGTTGTGAAATATCAAAATTGTCCACTGGACTAAACCTATGAGAGTCAGGGGTATTTTTGTCTTTTCACAGGATACATTGCTCCGATTGAGCTAAAATTTTGTAGGCAACTATAAAACATCATTCCCTACAACTTTCATGTTTTGAGTTAAGTCTAATTCGTCCTCCATAATGGCCGAATGAAACTGGGCAGAACAGGGTAATACAAAATCGAAAATCTGGAATTCATGCATTCAAGTGCTAATCTTCACATTTCTAGCTTAAACCACTACTTCAAATTCCTATACAAGATTAGAGACATCATTTACAAGTTAGACAACAATAATCAAGGCTGGAAAATAGAAACCCTAGCTGAAATTTTCACTACCAAGGTTGGAATTTAGGAAACAAGACTGGAAATCCTTATTGGAAGCTAAAAGTCATAATTAAAGCTATAAATCTTCATACAAGTCCATATCAAGGTTAGATACCAACATATCATGGATGAAAATATAATACAAAGCTGGAAATTAGCAACACGAACTAGAGATTTAACAACCAACCTGAAAATTGAAGGAAACCCTCCAAACTTGATTCAAGGATTTGTGGAGTGCAAGATGTTTCTCTCTCTCTCTCTCTCTCTCTCTTGTTGTTCACTAAGTTAGACAAGAGACTTAAGACTAAGAGTTGTGTTTTGATCACTTTTTATCTCTCTAAATTTCGTTCAAGAAGAGACCTAAAGAAGCAAGTGGAAGATTCTAGTGAAATAACACTTGGTTGGCTTGAAAAATTTGACCTTGGTCAAAGTCTTCCATAGATGTTGAACAAATGGCAAAATCATAAGTATTTTCACCAAAATTTCTTTCTTTTCCTCAAATATCTCCTAATATATATTTGTTTTTACAAAAAAACCTTTGCATAACTCCCAAATTTTCTCACAATTTATACTACACACCCCAATAGTTGGTCACATTACCAAAATGCTCAAAAACCCTAAGTTACACCATTCCTTTAGAAAAATCATAACTTGAGTTATAAATGTCAAAAATTCATACAAATTAGCTTGTTAAAAACTACACTTGAAACACAAATAATCTTTAGAAGACATCTCAAAGAGATTCAATTCATAGGTTGGTCCAAATTGAGCCGTTAATGCAACCAAGGATTCAATGCAAGTAAGTTCAAATAAGAATGATAAAGGCAAGTAAAATTTTTAAAATTTCGGGGCCTCACAGTATGAGTAAAGGGACGGAATATTACAACCAGAAATCGTGAGAAATTTTCCTTCAAGTTCTTAATCGAACTTACTCGTTGAATTCATAGCTTAGGATTCAAATCAGACTTTATCGATTAGTTTGTTCACTAATCGTGGTGTCTTTTCATCCATCATTATTTGCTTAAGATTATTGATTACCTTCATGTGTCAGAGGTCTTGAGTTCACGAGAACAATCGAGTTCAATTTTCATTCGGAGAAAAGGTCCAACTCTGATATTACAAAGTTGGGAGGTTCTAAGATGGTCTTCCCCTAGGGTTGATCATCAGTTGGTATCAAAGCATCAGGTTAATTTTCTTTCAATTGAAGTTACTCATATCTTGTTAGTTTGTGTCTTTTATCGAAAAAAACTGTAGCAATTACTGTTCATCGTACTGTAGCGTACTGTTCATCCGCGGTACTGTTTATCCAAACACAAAAAAATCTGTTTGGGTGTTGTCTTTTTGTGTTTCTGTCCAAATTTCATTCCCGAGTCTGTTATACTTGTGTTTGGGTTGTTAGGGTTTAAAGAAAAAAAAAAGTCACGTACCTTATATTGTTTTAGTGTCCAAGTTGCCAGAGTATCGCTGGAATTTTTCTTTTGAGTATTGCTGAAATTCTATTTTGCCTATTTCTTGAGTATTGGTTATTGTTCTTGCAAACCCTAGACACCACAATATAATTTGGAGAAGTTTTTGAGTTTCTTGAACAAAATTCTTGAAGTTCTTGGACCACCAACTCTTGTTTTGAAAGTTCTTGAACAATAAATCAAGAACTAGGGTTTTTCTTGGAATTTGCATAACCTTTCATCCATTTCTTGAATTTGTTGGTGTGACCTGAATTTTTGTTCCTTGAAAAGTCAAAGCAAAAAAAAAAAAAACAAACAAACAAAAAAAATGAAAAAAACAAAAAAAGGAAAGAAGAGAAGGAATCGGCTCTCACACAAAGGAAATCAGGTTTCCAAATCTTGAGTTTTTCAAATCTTGATTGGTTTCCCGAAACTTGAGTCTCCAAATCTTGATTGATTTTCAAATCTTGAGTTTCCAATCTTGATTGAAGTCCAACGACTCCAAACGACCTAACCAGCCCCAAACACACCCAAATCAGTTTTTAAAATCAAACCTAAACTGCCACAAACACCTTAGCCAAACCGCCGTTGAATTATTGAGTTTCTAAAATCAGTTGAGCTAGTTTTTGCAAGCCGATTTGACTGAAATTTGAGGACTGGTTCTTACATTATTTGAGCACTCCAAAAGCACCATTGACCCTCCAAAATACTGACCAGAAACTCAGTAAAACAGCAGCTCAAAAAAGTTCCAGCTTCGGGTAGAGTTTTTTTTTCTAGGATTTTGCAAAATTCTGCTTTGTGTCTTATTACTTACTTATAGGGTAATTAATTTTGGAATTTTTTAGAGTTTGAGTTGTTTTAAGAATTTCGAGAAGGAAAATTGAGAGTGAGTGTATTTTCTTTAAGTGATACGCGAGTGCTTTGCAAGGTAGATTAGGATACACTTATTTGCAGGTTTGACAATATGTCTCAAAAGGGGAACATACCCAAGCCGTTTGAAACCAACATGTCGCTCAAACTGGTGCTCTAAGCTCTTCAAAAATAAGCGGAGAGACATGAAGTTATGATGACACAATTATCTGACAGGTTGGCTGCCATTGAAATGTGAGGTATCGGAGATACACACAATAGGGTTTCGAATGTTCAGAGTGCTGATCATGATACGGATGATGAGGGATATCATTCCAACACCTTATTTTGATCAAGGAAAAGTCAAAGGGGAGCTAAGGAACACAAACATAAACCCAAGCGAGAGAATGAATCTCTCAAGAGGAAGGGTTCCATGCAATCTACCTCTTTAAAGCCGGTTTATACAAGAGGTGATAAGAAGATTCATTCAACATTTTCTAGGACTAAACCTAGAGTTGAACCATCTCATGTGGAGTCATTTTGAGAGACATATCAACGTCTTCTACACCAAAAAACAAATGGAGTCAAATGGATGCTATCAAAGTGAGTTTTCTAAGAAGGAGATAGCTGACCCTATTCCCAACAAAGAAGTATCTCATCCTATTGAATCATTTGTTGAGGAGGTTGATAATGAGAAAACAATTGAGGGCATTAAGCTAGATAAAGAGATGAAAAAATCTGATGAGATGAGTGGTAAAAAGGAAGAAAAAAGAGAAAGTGAGCTGATTTTGAGCAAAAATGTGCGGGCTTATTGTTTTTCTAACGAACTTACCTTTGATTTATTTAGTGTTTCTTCATTTGAGCAGATTAAGCAAAGTCAAGTGAAGTTAGTCATGCCATGCTCCATTCCAAAGTCACTTGTACAATTCATTAGTTTTCATGGAGTTTGTCTTTTAGGAATTGAATCTATTTGGAATCATCTCATGGAACAATTTCAATTCAAATTTGTCCATACCAAAGAGGAATCCAGTCAAACCCACCATGAAGGGAGAATTCCAAATTTTGACTCTCATTTGCTACCTATGGTTCATTCATCATCTTTACCTTCTTTTGAGTATAATTTCCATCCTAACACTTGTATTTCTTATGCAGATTTTGAAGGAAAATGTCAAAGGCTAGCAATGCCTTCTCAAGTTAAATCAATTGGTAGAAGAAATAATGAAATGGCAAAGGGAGTTTTCACACTTAAAACTTGTTCTATACTTTCTTACCATTTAGTTGATGATGTACCATTATTTCTTTACCCAATTTCAAATTTGTTTCAAGTTGAAAGTTATTTTGTTTTTGTAGATTGTAAAGCTGTCCAAAATTTTTCAGTTTTGATTAAAAACTTACAACCTGATTTTGTGCTTATTCCAACTAAATGTGGTGATCTTTCATGCTTATTCACATAGCCAAAAGCTGGTGGCCAAGTGCTCAATTTGTCAACTTCAACTAGTGCTAGTTCGAGTAACCCTCGTGAAGTGGAATTCAATTGTTTTCTACCTTATATGTTGGAAGATGAGAAATTGTGTGTCACGCAAGATCCCAAAGCTGTCCTCCACAAATTATTTAGTGCCTCATCCTTGCAACAAGTTGCTCCCATTTTATCCATGAAAGATGATTCAAATCAATGCCAACTAGTGCTGGATTTTAAACCTTTGCACAATCAAGGTGTCAATGTGAAGATCCATGACCAAAGGCTAATTAGAGAGTTTTGGATTGTTACTTGGGATTTTCACACGTCTTACACAAGCTCTTTCCTACCTTGGTGCATGTCCTTGTTTGAGAGCTTCCCGAAGCTGACCAAACGACATGCAACATGGCTCGTAGTCACTCATCTATTTCCAACATTACTGTCCTTTAAGCGCACCGTCGATTTGTGGACAAATCACTTTCAAGAGGAGACTTTGAAGATTCGAGGACGGATCTTTTCGAGAAAAGAGGGAATGATGCAGATACGGGTACGCAACAACTTCAACCTTGGGTCAAGGATCCTTTGGTCGACATTGGCGGTCCGATGACAAGATCAAGATCCAAGAGGGTGAAGGAAGCTTTACGAGCCTTGATCATTCACCATACAAGCAAGGAGCAAGCTAAGTTTGAAGATTTGATGGACCATGAAGTTATCTTGTTCACTTGTACATTTGAAGTGAAAGAATGATCTCATACTTGTTAGTTTAGTTAGTAATTGTTTTATAGCTGTCTAGTTTAGTAGTTTGTTAATCGCACAAAGGACATGTTGTCCTCTAGTTTTAATCCTTTTAGTAGATTTTATTAATTATTGGGCCTTATTGGGAAGCCATAAAGAGCTGACTCTTTATGTGAACTAAATTCCTATTTCCTAGTTTAGGTAGGTGAGTTGTCAATCCTTACTCCAAACGAATTTGCCCTAGTTCTAACCTATAAAAAGGCACCTCTTGTATGAGTAAAGGGACAGAATATTACAATCAGAAATCGTGAGAAATTTTTCTTCAAGTTCTTAATCGAACTTACTCTTGAATTCTTGAATTCATAGTTTAGAATTCAAATCAGACTTTATCGATTAATTTGTTCTCTAATCGTGGTGTCTCTTCATCCATCATTATTTGTTTAAGATTGTTGATTATCTTCGTGTGTTAGAGGTCTTGAGTTCATGAAAACAATCGATTTCAATTTCTATTGGGAGAAAAGGTCCAACTCTGATATTACAAAGTTGGGAGGTTCTAGAATGGTCTTCCCCTAGGGTTACTCATCAGAATCTCTGCATTTGAGTACTAGAGGAGTAAATAAAAAATTAGCCAATAAGAATTCAGCTGCATTATGGCACAAGAGATTGGGACATATCTCCAAACGGAGAATGGAAAGGCTTGTGTCAAATGAAATTCTCGACCCCTTGAATTTTACAAATTTCAATGATTGTATTAACTGTATAAAGGGGAAACAAACCAATAAAAGGAGATTTGAAACCAATAGGTCCTTAAACGTTTCAGAACTTATACATACAGATATTTGTGGACCATTTCCTACATCTGCTTGGAATGGTCAATAATATTTTATAACTGATAAGTGAATATTTAACGTACATTTAGTACGAATTTGGCATTAATTTTTGGCATGTTTTGAGAAGATTAAAGCCATATTTGAACTCTTTTGGTGATAAGTGCTTAAATATTGTTTAAGGGTTAAGAAATTGATAAATGAGTGGATTAATGCGTTAATTTTGTGAAATTGTGAAGGTAATTGATGTATGAAATTCATGCACAAGTTGAAAGAAATCTCAGGGTCATCCAGAGGACAAAGTACACAAGAAATTGGGAGCAAAAATGTAGAAAAAGGGAAGAAGTGAAAAACTGGAAAAATTGCTTAACACGGATCCGAGCTCGGATCCGTGTGTACAAGAGGGATCCGACCCCTCGTCTGTACTTCTGGCGGAGTGTATCCGAGGTCAGGACGATCCGACCTCGGATCCATGATGGGAATGCCTCGGATCCTATAATCCGAGCTCGGATCCATTATCACTCCTCGGATCCGAGGCTCGGATCTGTCTCTCTCCTCAGCAAGTGGCACAGCCGTTTTTCTTTACCTTTCTCACAACTTTTACAGCTATTTTGAGGGACAGAAATCGGTGGCACATGCTTCTGCAATAAAAGAGAAGACCAAATGAGTGTGGACAAAAGGAACATCATATATTTGACTTCTTTTAACAAAATCTAAGTGGAGGAAATTATGAAGTGAGAGAAATGGAATTTCTACCACCTTTTATGCAGAAACACAAGGGAGAAGCCAGTATCTCCAGACGTAGCTAGTTTTCCTTCTTGCAACAAGTTTTCTATCTAGAGAGGAGTACTTGGAGAAGCATTTTTTTGGAGAGTTTCACTTGTAATCATATTGTGCAAGAACATAGCAGGAATTGGAGAGCTTCACCTTCAATTGGCTAAGCTTTCTTTTATCTTTCTTATACTTGTACTTTATGATGTTTTGCATTAATAAACTTGTGAGTTTGATTGTTAAATCATTCATGAGTAGCTAAACTCCTTCATCTAGGGAGTAGATGAAACTTATGGCTGAATAATACTAATTGAATGTGATTTACACTTGTTATATCTTGAGTTAACTTGTCTACTTGTGTAGCTGTGATTTCTTGTTATTGATTGATCACCAATAACTTGTGTACAGTTGTTATTGTTCAATGAGAATTGGTAATAACAATGGAAACACATGAGTAGAGCTTGAGTTGTATGTTCATGAAAATAGAAATACACTTAAGTAGATTACTTAGTATTTCATGAATTAAAACAGAGTTGTAGTAGTATTTCACCATGGGAATAGGGAAATCTATATTGCTCTAAGCCATTTCATCATGGAAATGAGACTTGGTAATCTTGGAAATAAATCTCTGGTTAAGCAAGAATAATAGCAGGAAGTAAATCCATTCATTTGTGTAGTTTATGCCATAAGTGGAATCTATATCCCTAGAATCTTCATTAAGTGAAATTTCTCTATTTGCTTTCAGTATTTGTTAAACTAGATTTGTATATCAGATTTGTAGATTACAGCATTAGACTTTCTCTGCTCAAAAATTAATTGTAAATCTAAATAATAGAGAGAACAAGGGCTTAGTAATTGTTTAAATTGCTCCTCGTGGGATCGACCCGATACACATCTTGTACTACAATTGCGACCTGTATACTTGCAGTCCAACGGGTGTAAAATCGGAATTAAACTTGCATTGATACAAAAAGAACCCGTCAAGTTTTTGGCGCCGTTGCCGGGGAGCGTCAATATTAGGGCCTAGTCATCTCTATTAATTTAGACATTTTCATTGTTTTTATCCAAGTTGTTGAATTAAAACTGCAAAAATTTCTCTTATTTTTATTTGTAGTGCATGCACCGATCAAATAGAGAAGTTGCACATTTTGATCCTGAAATTGAAAGAACATTGCGGAGACAAAGGAGGAATACACTGCATCAAGAGGAACAAGAGGTTTGGCAGCCAATAGAAGATATCTTGATAGAATTACCATTTGAAGAAGAAATGGCGGAAAATGACTTAAATAGGCGAGTTCTGCGAGATTTTACTATACCGGGAACACAAGGTTCACAAACGAGCATAGCAAGGCCTGCGGTAAATGCTAACAACTTTGAGATTAAACCATCACTTATCCAAATGGTTCAACAATCTCAATTTGGAGGTAATGCAGTAGAAGATCCTAATACACACTTAGCTACATTCTTGGAAATTTGTGATACAATTAAAATGAATGGAGTTAGTGATGATGCTATAAGGCTAAGATTGTTCCCATTTTCATTGAGAGATAAGGCCAAACTTTGGCTACACTCTCATGCTCCCAATACTTTCACTGGATGGGATGAATTATCAAGAGCATTCTTAAATAAGTATTTTCCACCAGGTAAGACTGCTAAGCTTAGAATGGATATCACTAGTTTTAGCCAATTGGAAGGTGAATCATTATATGAGGCATGGGAAAGGTTTAGAGATTTGCTTCGGAAATGTCCACATCATGGACTGCCGGAGTGGTTAATCATACAAACCTTCTATAATGGTTTAGTTTTTTCTACTAAAACTATGATCGATGCAGCTGCAGGTGGAGCTTTAATGGGTAAAACACCCCAAGAAGCTCATAATTTGATAGAAGAAATGGCAGCAAATAACTACCAATGGGCCAATGAGAGAGGTAATACAAGACGTCACGCAGGTATGATAGAAATGGACACTCTCAATATGCTGAGTGCTCAAATGAATAATGTGATGAAATTGCTAAGTAGACAAGGTCCAAGATCATCTAATGCACATGTAGCATGATGTTCTGTATGTGGAGGTGAACATGACACTAATGAGTGTGTCGATTCTGAACAGGTACAATTCGTCAATAATTACAATCGTAATGCTCAAAATAACCCCTACTCGAATACTTACAATCCGGGATGGAGAAATCATCCAAACTTCGGATGGAAGGATCAAGGAAATCAACCAAGGCCAACCAATCCACCGGGATTTCAATCAAGGCAACAACAAGCTGAAACTAAACCTGGTTGGGAGATGGCAGTGGAAAAGCTCGCAAAAGTTACACAGATTTGAGCGAGTAGAAGGAAGGTTGGACCAACTCACTACAATGTACAGGAATGTAGAGGTCCAAATTGGTCAAATTGCTAGTTCGTTGAATAATCGAAATCAAGGCGAATTACCTAGCAAAACAGAGGTCAATCCTAAGGAGCATGTGAAAGCCATTACTCTTCGTAGTGGTAAGCAATTAGAAGATCCTCCAGTGATGGAAGTTGACAAAGATGAGAATGAAAAACAAGAAGAAAAGCAGAGGAACCAAGAGGCGATAGTGGAAGAAAATAGCCGGGAGAAATCAAGAGAAAATCAACCATCATCTTCCGCTACCATTCCAATACCCCCTGCGGTTCCATTTCCACAAAGATTAAAGCAAAATAAGTTTGATAAAGATTTTGAAAAATTTGTTAAACTTTTCAAACAATTGCACATTAATATTCCTTTTGCCGATGCTATTTTGCAGATTCCGTCTTATGCGAAATTTCTCAAGGAAATCATGACTAGAAAAAGAAAGTTGGAAGACTGCGAAACAATAGCATTAACAGAGGAATGTAGTGCAATTATTCAAAATAAGCTACCACCGAAGTTGAAGGATCCAGGGAGTTTTTCTATACCTTGCACCATAGGTAACGTTGATTTTTCTAAGGCATTGTGTGATCTTGGTGCTAGTGTATCATTAATACCTTTAACGGTGGCTAGACAATTGGGTTTGCATGAGCTTAAACGCACTAATATTACTTTGCAACTAGCGGATCGGTCTATTAGATATCCATTGGGAGTGTTGGAGAATGTATTGATAAAAGTTCGAAAATTTATCATTCCAGTGGATTTTGTGGTATTAGATATGGAAGAAGATATATCTATGCCAATTATTCTAGGTAGACCATTTCTAGCTACTGCAGGTACTATTATTGATGTCAAAAATGGCAAGCTCAAGTTTCAAGTAGGTGAAGAAGAGGTAGAATTTAATTTGAATGAAATGGAAAAATACCCTTCTTTTACCGATCATGCTTATTCTATTGGCACAATTGATAAACTAACCCAAGAGATGAGTCAAGTCAACTTTGACTTAGATCCTCTTGAGTATTGTTTAATGAGTTTAGGTAAGCAAGAAGATGTTTGTGAAGAAATTGAAGAATTGGCCAAGTACTTGGATTTTCAAGCACCTTATAAAAGGGGTAATTTGTATGAAAGTCTTGGCCAAGGAAAAGGGTTTTCACAACCTTCAGAAATTGAACCTCCAAGGTTAGAGCTCAAGCCACTTCCGACTCATCTAAGGTATGAATTTCTTGGAGAAAATAAAACTTTACCTGTAATTGTTAGTGCTGACCTTGATGATGAACAGTGTGCAAAGTTGTTAAGAGTTCTAAGAAGGCGTAAGAAGGCAATTGGATGGACAATTTCAGACATTAAAGGTATAAGTCCTTCTATATGCATGCATCGAATTTTATTGGAGGACAATTGCAAACCAGTGGTGGAAACACAAAGAAGACTCAATCCAAACATTAAAGAGGTGGTAAGAAATGAAATTCTTAAATGGCTTGACGCAGGTATAGTTTTTCCTATCTCCGATAGTGTTTGGATTAGTCCAATTCATGTGGTACCAAAGAAGGGTGGAATGACTACAATCGTGGGTAAAAATGATGAATTAATTCCATCTAGACTTGTGGTAGGGTGGAGAGTGTGTATTGATTATCGTAAGTTAAATACGGTAACAAGAAAAGATCATTTTCCCTTACCATTTCTTGATCAATTATTGGAGCGAATAGCTGGATATGAATTTTACTGTTTTCTTGATGGTTTTTCAGGATATAATCAAATAGCTATAACTCCAGAGGATCAAGAGAAGACCACATTTACATGTCCTTATGGCACTTTTGCCTTTAGAAGAATGCCATTTGGGTTATGCAATGCTCCCGCAACTTTTCAACGATGCATGATGGCTATTTTTTCTGATTATATTGAGAAAATTATGGAGATATTTATGGATGATTTTTCTGTGTATGGTTCATCTTTTGATCAGTGTCTTCATAATTTGGAATTGATTTTGCAGAGATGCGAGGAAACAAATCTTGTACTGAATTGGGAGAAATGTCATTTTATGGTAAAAGAAGGAATTGTCTTAGGACACAAGATTTCCTCCAAGGGAATTGAGGTGGATCAAGCCAAAATAGAAGTCATCGAAAAATTGCCACCCCCAAGCAATGTCAAGGGGATAAGGAGTTTTTTAGGACATGCTGGCTTTTATAGACGTTTTATTAAAGATTTTTCTAAAATAGTAAAGCCATTATGTGATTTATTATGTAAAGATTCTCCTTTTCAATTTGATGACAATTGTTTGGTTGCATTTGAAAGGTTGAAGAAGGAATTGATTTCGGCCCCAATTATAACTTCGCCTGATTGGTCACTACCATTTGAATTGATGTGTGATGCAAGTGATTATGCGGTTGGAGCAGTTTTGGGACAAAAGAAAGAAGGACGATTGCACGTCATTTACTATGCTAGCAAGTTGCTAAATGAGGCACAACTCAATTATGCAACGACAGAAAAAGAGCTATTGGCAGTGATATTTGCTTTGGACAAATTTAGATCCTATTTAGTAGGATCTAAAGTTATTATATATACGGACCATTCAGCTCTTAAATATTTGCTGCATAAGAAGGATGCAAAACCTAGACTAATTCGGTGGATTCTTTTATTGCAGGAATTTGATGTGGAGATAAAAGACAAAAAGGGATCGGAGAATCTAGTTGCAGATCATTTATCACGTTTGGAATATATCCCAATCAAAGATCAGGTTCCAATTCAAGAGAATTTTCCGGATGAGTTTGTCCTAGCACTTAGAAATTCTCCATGGTATGCAGATTTTGCTAACTACTTGGTCAGTGGAGAGATTCAAAAGGGGTTTAATTATCATCAAAAGAAGAAATTCTTACATGACGTCAAAAGTTACTTTTGGGAGGAACCATTGCTATACAGACATTGTGCCGATGGTATGATACGTAGATGTATTCCTGAAGATGAGGTACATAATGTTTTATATCATTGTCATAACCTTGAAACAGGTGGTCATTTCAGTACTTCAAAGACTGTGGCAAAGGTATGGCAATCAGGATTTTATTGGCCAACTATGTACCGAGATGCTAGGGAATATGTTAAAAATTGTGATGCATGCCAAAGAACTGGAAATATATCTCGAAAAAATGAAATGCCCCTGACTACGTTCTTGGAAGTTGAGTTATTTGATGTATGGGGTATTGATTTTATGGGACCATTTCCGAGTTCATATAATAATAAGTACATTCTCTTAGCAGTCGATTATGTTTCCAAATGGGTGGAGGCCATTCCTTCACAAACTAATGATGCTAAAGTTGTATTTAAGTTCCTTAAGCGGAACATATTTTACAGATTCGGAGTCCCAAAGGCAATAATAAGCGATGAAGGTAAGCATTTTTGCAATAAAATCATTGACACTTTGTTGCTTAAATATGGATGCAGGCATAAAAAGTCACTCCCTTATCATCCTCAAGCCAATGGCCAAGCGGAGTTGGCCAACCGGGAAATTAAGCTCATTTTAGAGAAAACGGTTAACCGCTCGAGGAAAGATTGGTCAAATAAGCTTGAAGACGCTTTATGGGCATATAGAACGGCATTTAAAACTCTATTGGGAATGTCTCCATATAAGCTGGTTTATGGGAAAGCATGTCATTTACCTGTAGAAATAGAACATAAAGCTTATTGGGCTGTTAAGGCTATTAATTTTGATTTTAAATCTGCAGGTGAGAAGAGAATGCTTGAGTTAAGTGAATTGGAGGAATCGCGGCTAATCTCATATGAGAATGCCAAGATTTATAAAGAAAGGGTGAAATTTTGGCATGATAAGCACATTCTTCCTAAACACTTTGAAGAAGGGCAAAAGGTGTTACTATTTAACTCAAGGCTAAAATTATTCCCTGGAAAGCTTAAATCTCGATGGTCCGGGCCATTTGAGGTGGTTAGCATGTTCCCATATGGAGCAGTGGAAATAAAGGGTGAAAATGGTGCCCCATTCAAAGTAAATGGCCAAAGATTGAAGTTGTATTTGGCCGGAGAACAGGTTCCTAAAGGAGTAATTTACTCCTTAGAAAATGCAATGGAGAGTTGAAGAAATTATAGGAGAGTCGAGCCAACGACTATAAACAAAAGCGCTTGTTGGGAGGCAACCCAATAATAATAGTGTATTTGTTTTTTTTTGTGTTTCTTACATTTTGGTGTGATTTAATGGATTAATTAGATGTATTTCACTTGTTTGTAGGAGATAAGGGAGTTTTATCATCCATCTTGGAGGTGCACTTGAAGAACATGTTGGCAGGGAGTTTTTCTTACCAAATCGCGTTTTAAGTGCTTAAAATTTCTATGCCTATACATACATTGTGCAATTCAAGTGAGTTTTGGTGATACCATGGTTATAAAGGTTCATGGATTCATTTGATGTGTATTTAATGCTCAAAAATGCCATTTTGATATAAAAATGCAAAAATGATCAAAGAACCTCACCCCTTGATTTTCAATGTAAATGTGTTTGTTGTGTTTTGAAAGGATGGATATTGTGTTTAAGGTATATTGCATGTGCGTGGGAGGTTAGAATTGATAACAGGTTTGTCCAATGTGTATTTTGGAATTGGCCGGAAAAGGAAAAAAAATTGCAGTTTCTGCAGTAAAGTGCAGAGAAATATGGATCCGAGCTCGGATCCTAAAAAACCCAGACAGATACGACCTCGGATCAATAGATCCGAGCTCGGATCTTTGCCAACCCAGATAGATCCGAGGGATCGTCTGTGTTTCTGTTGAGACTGATCCGAGCCCTGTCGGATCCGAGGCCTTCCAGAACGGATCCGACCTCGGATCGGTTTGCGATATGTGTGGAACCGAGGGTTCGGTTCCTCATTTTCCAGCTTTCCTCTCATTCTCTCTCCCCGAAACCCTAGTTCCCCTTTCTATTCTTCCATTTCATCCGTTTAACCTCTAATCCTTCAACACAAAAACATCCCAAACACTCTTGTGAATATAAACCCTTAACAATTTTGTAGCAAAAACATCAATTTTGTGGGTTTTGATCTTCGAAAAGGGGATTTTGGCCGAACGGAAATTCTTCAATTTGGGGGGTATTTTGGCTCGTTTCTGTGTCAGTTTTTGCATCATTTTCATCGTCCACCATCAATCTACACATTTGAGGTAACAATTTGCGAATTTCTTTGACATTTTATAATTCTTATTTTACATATTTCTAGTTTTTGGGAATATTATGATAAATGCATATTTGTTGGAATTTCTTGATACAATTGTGCTACATTGTGCTTAAATAGATTGTTACTAATATCTTCATGCTTATTTTTGAGAAAACTATGGATTTGGTGATATTTTTTTAAGAATTTTTCTCAATTTTTGGGCTTGAGCATTTTAGTGATTTATACTCTTGAATTTTGCTTTCATTAAATATATGAACTTGTTCTGAGGAGCATAAATCACTGTCATATCAATTGAAAATGATATATCATCATTCGAACAATAGCTCATGGGGTAAAAGAGTGTGTTTCCGATCAAGTTAAGCACATTGAACCACTTTTACTTGAGATAAGTAGCATTTGTTTGGATGAATTGGAACTCATGTGAATGTAAATTGAGTGTTATGAATTGGATTGGAGATATTCTCAAGTGTTTGAGTGTCATTCTTGCAAACGGATACACTTTTCAATTGTTAGCACTTAATATGCATGAAATGATTCCTTTATTGGGAATATCCTTTCTAAATGTGGGAATTGGATTTGAGAATTGTTAGGAAGTTATTTGTTTAATTTTGGGTACATTTTGGCAGGGAGTTTAACCTTTTTTTTTAAGGGGAAACTCTGCCGAAATTTTCTTAAATTCTCATTTCACATATGTGAGCAAGTTTCTATGATTTCTAATGAATGTTCATCTTATTTTTGAAGGGGAACTATGACTCGCACAAGGAGGGCTCGCATTCGTACTCCTACTCCTTCCTCAAGTGAGGAACACACACCCTCTTTGCATGAGAAGTCACCTGAGGAAGAATCTCCTTCGCCGGAGCCGCCACCTCGCTCTCGCCGGAAGACCGCGTCTACTAGCCGTGCCGAGCCACCGCCGGACTACGATACCACACGATTCACCTCGCTTGAAAACCAACAGTGGTATGAAGCCGGACTGGACAAGGAGATCATAATCGAAAAACATTTGGCACCGGAGGTGGATGCGCATTATCACATTTCGACAGCATTCAAGCGACTTGGATGGGAGAACATCCTTCAGTTGCCCAAGTACTACTACCCCAACTTGGTGCGGGAGTTCTACGCCAATGTGGAGAACAAGCAGAGCCACAGTGGCAACCTCATCGTCTCATGGGTTCGAGGCAGGAGAGTGACTCTCAATCGAGATACACTGAGAAGCTTCGTCCAACTCAAAGATGCAGGCGAAGATGTCAAATTGACCAAGGAGTTCACGGCTCGAGACCCTTGGCAGGTGGGAGAGGCGGTTGGACGCCTAAAGGGCCAGTATCGAGAGAGAGGAACTGCAAAGAAACTTACAGTTTACGCCGATTCCTTCGAGCATAGGTACCACTTGATTTTCTACCTCTTTGCCTTCAATGTGGTACCAAAAAGAAGTGGAAAACGGGAGCTCCGCAACAGTGATCTCTACTTCTTGGACAAGATGATGCATGGTGTGGGTGCGCAGTTGACCGGTATTCCTCTACCCAGCATTATCATCATCTATATGCGGACCACAGCTCGCATGAGGGCCGGCGAGACTTGCTTCGGATTCCCTCGACTGCTATCCCTCGTGTTTGAGAAGCTCAAGGTTCCTCGTGGAACCGAGAGAGCGGTGGTAACTAGGTCGGCCGAGGAGGTAAACACTTCTATACTCAAATCCTTGGGTATTTCTACGGATCTTCGAGCTGCCTTGGTCCGGGACACAGGAGAAGCATCGACTTCCACTCAGCCTCCGCCTCACACTGAACCACAAGCGGAAACTCAAGAGACGGAGGCACAGCAGACTCTTCCTCCTCCGATTCCGCGACCACCTCCTCAACCGCGCTCCAAGTGGCAAGAGCTTCTCAATGCTATTTGCTGTATGGAGACGCGAGTCGTCGAGCGCATTGACCAGACGGAGCAGATGATGACTGAGCGCCTCGACCGCCATGATCGCCGTCTTCGTGCGATCGAGGATCATTTCCATATCCGACGGTCTCCTACTCCGACACCTCATCAGGAGGAGGGCCATATTGGTACCTCACAGGGTCCTCATGGAGCCGAGGAGGCAGTAGACCCTCGTTTCGAGCAGCCATGACGCTACTTAGCGGATTTGATCTTTTATGTCTTTATTTATTTTTCTTTTCCTTTGTTAAGACACTTGTAGATTTTTTAGTTGAATCATCTTGTGCTACTTATGGTATTTGGTACCCTTGTTGTCTCATTTTGGACAGAAAATGGATGATCGTGATGATTAAGGGCTTCAAAATGGCATCACCACCTATTTGAGGGAAGTTTCAGTTCTTTTACCTTCCTCTACAATGAGGACATTGTAGACTTTAAGTGTGGGGGAGGGATTACTCTATCTTATGGGCGATTGTGTCTTGAAATGCATGATTTTAGTTGTTTATAGCTCAAAAATGTTGGAATTATATTTGGAGATATTGTCATGAGGATAATTTTTGTGAAATTGAGGTTGTTGGCAGGGAGTTTCATCTATTTTTATGGGGAAACTCTGCCAAAATTTTTCTAAAATAATTTCCAATATTTCATTGCAATTCTTCCAATTAAATGGCCAAAATGTTAAAATTTTAAGTGTTTAATTCTTCCATTGGATAAAATGCTATGTGTATTTTGGAAAAGTTTAATTCTTATTTGGCTTGGAATGAATTATTATGCAAGTAAGATTTTTACATTTTAGAAAGTATATTTGGTTAAATAAGAAAAATTATGCTTAGATTTTTGCAAGATTAATGATATTTATCATTTTTACTTAATTTTATAAGTAAGTGATTGATATAGTCAAAGAAAAGGCCAAATTCTTCCTTTATTTATATTTAGAGGGAAAAAGAAACGGATTCTGTTAAAAAAAAAATTTATTATTATTATTATTTTACTCCAATGATTCACATACTGAGTAACCGGGGGTTGGCATTTACAAATGTCGACATTCGCGTAAAAAGGTATTGGAATTAAGAGTAGGCTTAGCTATTTAAATAAGTGAAATGTCGAGTAACCGGGAATTTTCACCTAAAAGTGTTGATTTTCGCGTAAAAAGACTTTTTCACTATTTAAATAAAATGAATTGAGAATAAATCCCTCTAAATTGTTGAGTGTTGGAATGAGGAAGGCCATAGAATTGACTATGTGATTTACTTATTTGTAGAATTAGGATAGAATGAGAGATTGAGTTGAATTTGTTAAAATTAGGGTATAATTATTTTTCTTTAATTAAATATTATGAGTATTTAGTGTAATTTGAGAAATGGCATAATGATTGGTTTCTAAGTTTTTTAGGAATTAAATTTGACAAAAGTACGTATATTGCTTTATCTATTGAATCATTGAAGTAAGTTTTGTGTAAAAGTGCTTGAGGACAAGCAATGATTCAAGTGTGGGGGAATTTGATAAGTGAATATTTAACGTACATTTAGTACGAATTTGGCATTAATTTTTGGCATGTTTTGAGAAGATTAAAGCCATATTTGAACTCTTTTGGTGATAAGTGCTTAAATATTGTTTAAGGGTTAAGAAATTGATAAATGAGTGGATTAATGCGTTAATTTTGTGAAATTGTGAAGGTAATTGATGTATGAAATTCATGCACAAGTTGAAAGAAATCTCAGGGTCATCCAGAGGACAAAGTACACAAGAAATTGGGAGCAAAAATGTAGAAAAAGGGAAGAAGTGAAAAACTGGAAAAATTGCTTAACACGGATCCGAGCTCGGATCCGTGTGTACAAGAGGGATCCGACCCCTCGTCTGTACTTCTGGCGGAGTGTATCCGAGGTCAGGACGATCCGACCTCGGATCCATGATGGGAATGCCTCGGATCCTATAATCCGAGCTCGGATCCATTATCACTCCTCGGATCCGAGGCTCGGATCTGTCTCTCTCCTCAGCAAGTGGCACAGCCGTTTTTCTTTACCTTTCTCACAACTTTTACAGCTATTTTGAGGGACAGAAATCGGTGGCACATGCTTCTGCAATAAAAGAGAAGACCAAATGAGTGTGGACAAAAGGAACATCATATATTTGACTTCTTTTAACAAAATCTAAGTGGAGGAAATTATGAAGTGAGAGAAATGGAATTTCTACCACCTTTTATGCAGAAACACAAGGGAGAAGCCAGTATCTCCAGACGTAGCTAGTTTTCCTTCTTGCAACAAGTTTTCTATCTAGAGAGGAGTACTTGGAGAAGCATTTTTTTGGAGAGTTTCACTTGTAATCATATTGTGCAAGAACATAGCAGGAATTGGAGAGCTTCACCTTCAATTGGCTAAGCTTTCTTTTATCTTTCTTATACTTGTACTTTATGATGTTTTGCATTAATAAACTTGTGAGTTTGATTGTTAAATCATTCATGAGTAGCTAAACTCCTTCATCTAGGGAGTAGATGAAACTTATGGCTAAATAATACTAATTGAATGTGATTTACACTTGTTATATCTTGAGTTAACTTGTCTACTTGTGTAGCTGTGATTTCTTGTTATTGATTGATCACCAATAACTTGTTTACAGTTGTTATTGTTCAATGAGAATTGGTAATAACAATGGAAACACATGAGTAGAGCTTGAGTTGTATGTTCATGAAAATAGAAATACACTTAAGTGGATTACTTAGTATTTCATGAATTAAAACAGAGTTGTAGTAGTATTTCACCATGGAAATAGGGAAATCTATATTGCTCTAAGCCATTTCATCATGGAAATGAGACTTGGTAATCTTGGAAATAAATCTCTGGTTAAGCAAGAATAATAGCAGGAAGTAAATCCATTCATTTGTGTAGTTTATGCCATAAGTGGAATCTATATCCCTAGAATCTTCATTAAGTGAAATTTCTCTATTTGCTTTCAGCATTTGTTAAACTAGATTTGTATATCAGATTTGTAGATTACAGCATTAGACTTTCTCTGCTCAAAAATTAATTGTAAATCTAAATAATAGAGAGAACAAGGGCTTAGTAATTGTTTAAATTGCTCCTCGTGGGATCGACCCGATACACATCTTGTACTACAATTGCGACCTGTATACTTGCAGTCCAACGGGTGTAAAATCGGAATTAAACTTGCATTGATACAAAAAGAACCCGTCAATAACATTCATAAACGATTTTTCAAGATATGGCTACATATATCTCATTTCAGAAAAGTCACAGTCACTGGACGTGTTCAAAAATTTTAAGGTTGAAATTGAGAATCATCTCAACAAAAGAATTAAAAGCGTCAGATTTGACCGTGGTGATGAGTACTATGGTAGATATGACGGTTCAGGTGAACAACGCCCAGGACCATTTGCTAAATACCTAGAAGAATGCGGTATCGTCCCACAGTACATTATGCCGGGTTCATCCACTATGAATGATATAACTGAAAGACGAAATAGAACGCTTAAAGACACGGTAAGGAGTATGATATGTCATTCTACCTTACCAGAGTCACTTTGGGGTGAAGCTCTTAAGACTGCAGCATATATCCTTAATAGAGTTCCAACTAAAGCAACTATCAAAACCCCTTATGAGTTTTGGACAGGAAAAAAGTCCAATTTAAAGCATCTGCATGTTTGCGGGTGTCCAGTTGAAGCAAGGCCTTACAGGCCAAATGAAAAGAAACTGGACTAAAAGACAGTTAGTTGTTATTTTATTGGATACTCTGAAAGATCCAGAGATTACAAGTTTTATGATCCCATAACTAAATTAATTTTTGAAACAGGAAATGTCCGATTTTTTGAGGATGTCGTGTTTGGGGGAGAAAATACAGTAAGGGACATTGTCTTTAAAGAGGAATATATTAATATTCCCACAAGTGTCATTGATCTTGTTCAGGATCCTATTCCTAAACAAGATCATGACATGACAAATCAAGATAATGTCGAAGAACAAACTGTTATAGAAGAACAAACTCTTCCTCTCTAAGAACCAGTGCCATTAAGAAGATTCACTAGAGAATGGAGAAGTGTAGTACTAGATGATTACATTGTTTTTCTCCAAGAACATGAGGATGACTCTGGATTGATGGAAGATGATCCAATCAACTTCCGTCAAGCCATGTAAAGTTCAAATTCTCAAAAATGGATCGATGCCATGAATGAGGAGATTAAATCCATGAAGGACAATGAAATTTGGAATCTTATCCCATTGCCAGAAGAAGCGAAACCCATTGGTTGTAAATGGATATTTAAAATCAAAAGGGATTCGAAAGGCAATGTGGAAAGATACAAAACCCGTCTTGTCGCCAAGAAATTTACACCAAAAAAAGGTATTAACTATAAAGAAACATTCTCTCCAGTCTCTTCAAAGGACTCTTTTAGAATTATCATGGCATTGGTGACGCATTTCGATCTTGAGTTACATCAGATGGATGTAAGACAGCGTTTCTCAATGGTAATATTGATGAAACAATTTATATGGTGCAGCAAAAAAACTTTGTTTCAGGAGATCCAAAGAATATGGTTTGCAAATTTAAAAAATTCATCTATAGGCTCAAACAAGCGTCTCGATAATGGTATTTTAAATTTTATCAAGTGATGTTTGTTAGGGTGATTGCCTAAATTAAACCATTGGTGAAAACCATCATCTATTAAATCTAAAATCTACATGGCGATTATTAAGAAATAAATTACTGATAAAATAGCGGAAGCGTACCTGGATTCATATCGATAAACTGATATATGAATCTCCAAGGGTATTGGGGTGGTCTTGCAGGTCAACACGTATTCGTTGATCCTTAAGAAAGCCCTTTAGTATCTCTCTGGTATCTTTCCTGACGATGGGATATCAGGGAAGAATTATATTCTGTAGTACTAGAAAATACGACAAAAATAATGATGCGTGTGACCTGGGGACCACAACCCTATTTATAGGTAACATTCCTGTTACTCTTTGGAACCCTATTTCAGTCCATCATATAAATAGGAGCCCTCAAGTCTCTACACATTAAGGGCACACATCCTATTAGATACATTAAGCCCAAACTATATTTGATCACTTTAATTGGGTTTAATCTTAATTGACAGTTTGCAACACATAATTATTCACATATAAGTCCAATATTGGATTAAGGATCCAACACAACTGTCATCCCATTAATCGACATTGCTTGTTCAAAAGCAAATGCAATGTTCCCTAGCGGTTCGTATTGGAGAAACTTATAAGCTCACATATTTGCTTTCTTCTCCATGATCCACAGACTAATTTATGTATTTATTTGTTGTTTTTGACAGCTAATGGAGCATCGAGTAGGAATCAAGTAGTTCTGATATTGGAAAAGAACTAGCATAATTAGAATCTTGAAATGACCCAAAAATTTGTCATAAATTTTTGGATTAGCTGCACTTTGCACTTCTAAACTTATACCACTTTTTTACTTTGCAGCATAAAAGTTCAATTTTAGATACGTTGCACTCTAAACTCTTAATTTGGATACTTTGCACCTTAAATTCTCAAATTTATCCCATTTAAATTCACCCAATGATTACATTCACAAAATTAATGAGATAAAAGATGATAAAAATTAATATTGATGTACAGTTTTTTTTTATAACTATGGTTCCTTAGCTTTTTTGACCACTTTCAACACATTATTATTGATTTATATGATCTCAATTACTAACATTATTAGCAATATTTAACAAGATAAAAAATATTGCAAATTAATGACAATGTATTATTTTGTTTTGCTACAACAACTTAGTACCGTTTGTCTATTTTTAGCACATTGTCATTGAATTGTTGAATCCTCTATGCAATTAATTTTGCTGAAGTTGTCAGTGATTGGATTTACATAAAACAAACTAGAGAATTTAGAATGTAAAATATCTAAAATTGAAAGTTTGAGGTGTAAAGTATTCAAAATTCTTGTATTTAGGTCGTTTCAATTCTTAAAATATTCCAAATATCACAAGATTTTTCTTTGTATTGTATGTTCTGCTCATTGCATTCTCTTTCTTAACACTCCACCCTCCCCCACGGCAAAAAAAAAAAAAAAAGACTTTCTCTTTCTTGTGCCAAAAAGAGGGAAAAAGATTAGGAGTGGTAGGTGAGGAAGAGATTAGGGAGACATTGACATAGCTGGGCCACAAAAAAGTGGGTGATGCAAAATTGTGGCACCTTCCTCTTCTTTTTTTTTTTTTGTTTGTCAAAATAGGTGGTAAAAAGTCCAGTGGCCCTTTTGTCACGTGGCCGAACGCTCAAGGCGGTGCACTATGGATAAGGGGGCCACTTGTTATTCATTAGAAGGATACTTGTTATTCATTAGAAGGATAGATGATTGAGATTTACTTTATCCAATATCATGAATGGCTATGATTGAAGGTGCATCAATTTGCGAACTATTTGTGATGTAATATTACACGGTGCATCAATTTACATCACAAATAGTTCGCAAATTGATGCACCTTCAATCATAGCCATCCATGATATTGGGTCGAGTAAATCTCAACCACCTATCTTTCGGATGAATGAGATGTAACCCCCCTATTCATCATCTATGTGTCCGCCCCGAGCATCTTTGGATGGATGGTCGATATATATATATATATATATATGGATTAATCTTTGCACACATATCATGAGTCAAACGATGATAGTGTATATACTGCCAGTGTATATAAGATTTACTATATATATATATCATAAGTTCAGTTCCAAAAGTCAAAGGAGGGTGACCACCCTAATATCATCCTGTGCATAGTTATTTAGCCACAAGGGGAAGCTTGAATCCCAATTAATATTAAAGGTTAGCTTCATTGCAAATTGAGCAAGAGTATGAGCACACCTATTTCCAGTTCTATATACAAATGAGAAGGTACAATGGACAAACATCTCACTCAAAATATTTATTCTAAGTGGACAAACATCTCACTTAGAATATTGATCCTCATTCTTTCCTTGGATTTTTTCTACTATAGCTTTACGATCTGACTGGATCACAATCTACTGCCACCTTGCATCCTTAGCCATGATCAGAGCCCTTCTTATCAACTTTGCTTCCTCTATCATTGCATTCCCTTTTCGTTGTTTTTTTCACACCCCCAGACTTTGACTATTTTTCCAGTTCAATTCCTTGTTACAATCCCAGTCTTGTTCTGATCATGCTTGCTGAGATTGCTGCATCTGTATTGATCTTAATGATACTTTCACTTGGAGGAGTTATTGGTGTTTCAGTTCATTTGATTTGTTTCAGCACTATGCCTTCCATCCTGAGGTGTTTGAGCTTCCTTGAATTCCAGTCATTCACTTTGTGCTTTAACTATAACTGCTTTATGATCTTTCCTTTTGCCATTAAACTCATGTTCATTTCTTGCCTTCCAGATTTGACATAGAATGTTAGCTATCAATGTGATATGCCCTTGTCCCCGGTATCTAGCCTTTGCATCTAAATTCCCTCATAATTCCTCCAATCCATCCTATTGGACTGGTGATAGTTTCCATATTGTTTCTGCATATTTGCAAAAGAAGAATATATGCTCAATTGTTTCTTCAGTTTCACCACATCTTGTGCATAGTGCATCCCTTTTCCCTGTTCTCCTATATATTTCATCCTTTACAGGAAGTTTATTTTGTAGACACTTCCATAGGAAGTGTTTTACTTTATACTTTATCCCCACAGGCTTTTCCATACCTTATCCCTCTCTTGGGAGTAGCTTGTGCCTTCCCCATTGTCTAGTCCCTTAGCTACTTGGTTGCCTCTCTTTCTACAATTGCATTGGCTGATTTAACCGCGTAGGTCCCAGACTTTGAGAATTTCTAGTAAATTCTGTCCTTTCAGTTGTATAAACTCAATGGGATTTTATGTATCATCTAGTGGCTCCTTCTCGATTTGCTTTTGCAATTTAGTGCATTGTTCACAAGGGTCGAAACAGGAAGGACCGCTGCAAGCATTTGGCTTAATGGTATTGCTGCTTGTTTGCTTGACTTACGAGAGTGACTTGGTTATTGATTATTTTGTCTACTCCATCATATCAACAGTTTTATCTGCTCCTACGTAAGTGCATGACACAGAAGCGTAGTTTAGTAATAATTACATGAACTAATTCAAGAAAGAATTCAAGAGCGACGTATGATCAACTCTTAAACAAAGCCACTAAAGTTGTCTTAGTGGTTAGAGGAGGGTTTTAGAGTTCTTCTCACTTTAAAAGAACTTTAAACCTTGAGTACCAAAGTAACTTGATTAATATTAATAAAAATTTGGTATAACTATTGCAAATAAGCCCATTTATAGGTTCTAGGCTTGTAACAACAAATTATAGAGACAATAAAATAGAGAAGCGACTAAAAATGATTAACGAGCAAAAGCTCAGAAAATACCAAAAATAGTATCTAAACAAGTATGGAAACTACTTAGAAATAATACAAATGAATAAAATTATTAAAGGAAAACACAATGAATACCGAAATTAATAACCTTAAAAGGTTCCTTGGGTAGATTTATTGATGGTTTCTTGGTAGGCTCAACTCTCAAGCATGGGAGGTCGATGTTCCATAGAAATGCTACATATCATATGATGAGTAACAATTTTATCAGTTATTTCATTCCATTCCTTTGGTGACTTAATATATTTCTATGTAATATTTTCCTAGAAATATATGTCCACCATTGTATTATAGGGTGATATGGTCCTCATATTATTAGAATCAAATGAGGTCCAAGCTTGGGTAGACTAGATTTTCAAAGATCCAATAGCTCAAATTGTGCCACACTACTTGGTGAGATGGTGTGGCACAATTTGAGCCATTGGATATTTGAATATCAAATCTACTCATGTGTGAGCCACTAGATGAATACTCAATATTTCGAAAATAACAATAACTTTTCTTAGCTTTCATTGCCACCCTCAAACTAAAAGTTCTCTCCACTTCCTTTGGATTATCAAAATTTAACAAATAATAACTAAGGGTTGATGTAGGAGATTAGCATACTTAACAAATGAACTTTCTAAAAAGTAATGGATATTTATTCCGAGTCCTTATTTTATAAACGTAAATTTCTAAGACTTTCTTAGAAATTTAAGTTCATAAAGGAAAAAAAAAGAAAAGTATATTACAACAATACAAAATGAATTAAAACCAATTTTAATTTTTGTTATGATATGTAATTTTAATTGAAATTAGATTATGAAAACATTTACCGATATTGAAATAAAACTATTTTTTGGCCTTTTATCACAAAATCCGTAGAATGATATAAAAAGAAAAAATCTAAATATTAGCAAAGGCTATAACTTCAAATTTTAGTGGACTTGTAAAAGGTATGCGAATTAATTCAAAGAGAAATGATATCCTCTCCTGGCTCTGATCTCCAAATTAGAAAGGCTTGCAATTTCCATCAAGAATGCTTGGCATTATATTTTGATCACATGCATCAGCATAAGTATCAACCCCTTTTGCACCATTAATGCTTAATTTTGTATTTTACCACTTTGAACTTTGATTTTTTTTTTTAACTTTGGACATTTGTTTTGTATTTTTTTTTTGTTTTTGTGTCTTAAAGTTGGTTATAGCTTGTATCTTAATGTTCGTTATGCTTCTGGAATAACTTCAATAAAATTAACCTAAATTCACACATTGATTATTGCTCTATCCGAAGCTGCTATCATTGCTGAAATCAACGAAAATCCATGCACGTTTGAACTTGGTGTGATAGTTAAGTGTATCTTAAAGTAGTCTTAAATGATTTTAATTCCCTAAGAGGCTTGCTATTGTAAGTTAATGATTTGGGAGATGTCACTGGCATGTCAGGAATAGAAAGTACTAAGCAATTTTGCATTGAAACAGTGTAGTTTAGCAATAAGGGAGAGTTTAGTGGAACGATGCCGTTTAAGCTACAGTTAGTGATCAAAGTAGTTAATTACTCATCGATCGTTCGTGATTGGTGGAAAAAGCATCTTAGGCAACAACAGAATTTTGTTTCTTCCTTCACCTCTCTCTCTCTCTTTCTCACTAATTCTCTTTGCTGTCTCTCTCTCTTCTCGTTCTTCTTTCTTGCTTCATCTTTCTAAACCTTCTTATAATTCTTGGATATTCTCAATAATTCAATTCCAATTAATAGAGATCCTGATATGACCTATTGTAGGATAAGAAGTTTTAACACACTAGTTATTGAGAAAATTGAGCACTACACGATCATTACTTGATAAGTTTCGTCCATTGTTAATTTTCTTTAAAAAAGTTAAAATTATTTGCGTTTGGCAATTTACTATATAATTTTTGTATAGTTCAAAAGTATCCACTCGACCCTTATGATTCTATGTTTATGTGGAAAACTGACAAGAAGCACTTGCTGTAACAACATTAATTAAAATTCATATTATGTCATTATTTAAATGCTAAATTCAATGAGACTTATAGCTATTTTACATTGATAAAACCATAAAGGATTGAATATGGAACCACAAAAAAAATTAGGTGGGCATTCCATATTTTATCAAATTTCAAGGGAATTAAAATCCATGCACGTTTTTACAATATTAGTTACAACTCTCGGGAAAAGGTATAAATAGGATGCATATATATTAGTCTCAACTTCTGAGCTAATTGGTAGCGACATTAATAAAGTATCATGGGATTTTTTTTATTCGAACTTCAAACTCTTCCATTTTCTCTTTGCTTTTTGTAAGGTTTAGAATTCCCTTGGAAATAAAAAAATTAAGGTGTAAAGTTTCCTAACTAAAAGTTTAAAGAGCATATTGAAAATAAAAAGAACTTCTAGGGTGCAAAATGGAATAAGACCTTCGCAATAATCAAAGATCATTTTGTGAACTTTTGAATTCTAAGAGTTGCCAATTGTAGAAAAACAATTATAAATTTTAATTCAAGTGATTTCACAATTAAAAGACTTGTTTTTGATCAAAGAGGCCCTTGGTCTAGTGGCATAAGTTGAAATCTCAAAACCTAAAGTCAGGTTCAAATTTCCTTTTCCTTTCTTCAGTTTGAAATCCCACCCTTTCCCCTGCTAGGAAATTTTTTTTTTTAAATGACTTATCCTTGACTTCTGCCCATGCATACAAGTTTAGTAGGGGAATGCTTGTCTACGACTGCTACACAGGCTTAGTACATAAAAAGCACTAATTATGTTTTGTCAAACTAAAATGTTAGTGTCCATCCACGAAGACTATGTCGGTGCATGCATAAAACCAAATCTATAGATACCAGAGTTTTCATTTTCACTAAAACTTTCTTTTTCTCAAATTTTCTATTTTCATTTTTATTGGTCTTTATTTTTTTTCTAATGTTGCATTTAATCATATTTGTGTTATGAAATAACAAAAATGTGGATGTCCCTTTGTATTCCCAAGGGGATTAATTCATGATTTTATGGCTACTTATGTATATAAGTTACAATTCATAAATCCATTCATGTAGTGGAGAAACCGTTTCATAGGTTTCTTCATATTATTGTAGTAGTGGATGTTTAATAAGATTTATGTACCTTTAATCTTGTAGTGCCTATATATAGAGGTACATTGAGACCCTTTGGTGGACTTTTGTATCTTATTGGAATATAAGAATATCACTCTCCATTTCTCTACTTCTTTCTCCAATATTTCACTTGATATTATAGTAGCTTATTTTATTAGTTTTATAACACGTTATCAGCACGAAAACTCTACTTTTGAGCAAAAGGTGAAAACGGAGGCGCTACTTTGAACAAAAGTGAAGCACAAGATTTTGCCGAAATTCTGCCCGTATTTCTTCAAGTGACTTTTGAGGTAAATTTCTAAGTCAAAATCTTATTTCAATTTCTTATGGCTAATCTTACAAAACAAGAGTTTGTACCTCTTGATATTTCTGGAAAAAATTATTTATCATGGGTATTGGATGTTGAAATCCATCTTGAGGCAATGGGTCTTGGTAATACTATTGTGGAAAAAAATGAATCCTCAAACCAAGACCGTGCCAAAGCTATGATTTTTCTTCGTCATCATTTAGATGAAGGATTAAAATCAGAATATCTTACTGTTAAAGATCCTCTTGTCCTTTGGCGAGATTTGAAAGAAAGATTCGACCACCTGAAGTTGGTCGTTCTTCCAAAAGCCCGATATGATTGGCTTCACTTACGGCTGCAAGATTTTAAATCTGTCAACGAATATAATTCAGCTATGTTCAGAATCACTTCTCAATTATCATTATGTGGCGAAAAAGTCACTGATGAAGATATGTTAGAGAAAACATTTTCTACTTTTCATGTCTCTAACATGCTCCTGCAGCAGCAATATCGAGAGAAGGGGTTTAAAAAATATTCTGAACTTATTGCATGTCTTCTCTTGGCTGAACAAAATAATGAATTGTTGCTGAAAAATCATGAGTCCCGACTAACTGGTGCAAGTCCATTCCCTGAAGCGAATGCGACCCAATTTCAAAATTCTGGTCGAGGTCGTGGACGTGGCCGTAGAGGTGGCCGTGGAGGAGGCCGCGGACGTGGCCGTGGCCGTGAACGTGATCGTAGTAAATTTGTGCCCCGTGAAAATTTTAACCGTGGCAAGCAACAAAATGTTTTCCAAAAGAGGGAAAATAACTACGATCAGAAAAATGGAGAAAAAAAAGTTTATGAAGAAAAATGCTACCGGTGTGGTATGGAAGGTCATTGGTCTCGTACCTGTCGTACGGCCGAACATCTTGTTGACCTCTATCAAGCATCATTGAAAAAGAAAGACAAAGGTGTTGAGACAAATTTCATTGATAAAAAAAATGACTATGATGATGGTGATGATGCTGACATGACACACCTCGATGTTACTGATTTTTTTGAACATCCTGAAGATGTCAACAAATATCTCATGATTATTTAGATATTTTATGATGCTTTATATCTTTCATGTAATTTCCTTTCCATTGAATATTTATTTTCGCATCTTTATTAATATTTATTTTTGTTTGAAATTTTCTTCCTGAAGAAGAAATGGATGTCAAATATTTGGGATTAAATAATGGTGATTATGATATTTGTCTCATTGATAGTGCTACTACGCACACCATATTGAAAAATAAAAAATAATTTTCTTGTTTGAAAATGGGAGAGACAAATGTTAATACCATTAGTGGTAGTGCAAAATTGATTGAAGGCTCCGGAAGAGCCACTATATTTCTCCCTGAAGGGACTAAAATTATTGTAAATAATGCACTATTCTCTCCCAAGTCTCGAAGAAACTTATTGAGTTTTAAAGATATCCGCGAAAATGGATATCATATCGAGACAATGACTGAGACAAATGGTGAATTTTTATTAATCACAAGTATCATTTATGGGAAAAAATGCAAAGTAGAAAAATTACCTTCTTTTCTTCTGGGTTATATTATGCACAAATTAGTGCAATTGAAATTCATCACCTAGTAGACCAGAAGTCTACTCATCCCGATGATTTTATGATTTGGCATGATTGTCTCGGATATCCTGGATCTATAATGATGAGACGAATAATTGAGAATTCACATGGCCACTCATTGAAAAATAAAAAAGTATTAAAAGCCAATGAATTCTCTTGTGTTGCTTGTTCTCAAGGGAAATTAATTATTAGACCATCACAAGTTAAAGTTGGGACTGAATCCCCTGCATTTTTAGAACGAATTCATGGTGATATATGTGGGCCTGTAGATCCACCATGTGGACCATTTCGATATTTTATGGTGCTAATTGATGCATCAACTAGATGGTCACATGTATGTTTATTATCTACTCGCAACTTGGCATTTGCGAGATTGCTTGCTCAAATAATTAAATTGCGAGCACAATTTCCAGATTTTCCAATAAAGAAAATTCGTCTAGATAATGCTGGTGAATATTCGTCACATGCTTTTGACGATTATTGTATGTCCATTGGAATAACTGTTGAACATCCTGTAGCCTATGTTCACACACAAAATGGTCTAGCCGAATCACTTATTAAACGGCTACAATTAATTGCTAGACCATTGTTGATGAGGTCTAAGCTTCCTTCATCTGCTTGGGGACATGCTATTTTACATGCAGCAACACTTGTGAGAATTAGGCCGACAAGTTATCACACTTATTCTCCCCTACAATTAACTTTTGGTTATGAGCCAAATATTTCTCATTTACGAATATTTGGTTGTGCGGTGTATGTTCCAATTGCACCGCCCCAACGTCGTAAATTGGGCCCACAAAGAAGATTGGAGATATATGTCGGATATGAATCACCTTCAATCATTAAGTATATGGAACCATTAACAGGTGATTTATTTACTGCGAGATTTGCAGATTGTCATTTTGACGAATCACATTTTCTGACATTAGGGGGAGATAAAAATCAACCGAAAAAGGAAATCACTGGGAAAATATCATTGAATTTCCTTGATTCTCGTACTAAAGAATGTGAATTAGAAGTTCAAAGGATTATACATTTGCAAAAAATTGCAAATCAATTACCGGATGCATTTAATGACTCCAAAAGAGTTACTAAATCACATATTCCTGCTGAAAATGCTCCGATTAAAATTGATGTCCCTGAAGGACAAATCACAAGTGCTAATGAGTCTAAAGCACGCCTGAAGCGTGGGAGACCTCTTGGTTCCAAAGATAAAAATCCTCGAAAGAAAAGAAAAATAGATGAATCAACAATTAGTGACAAAATTCAACCTCCTGAAGAGGTCGCTCCTAAAGAGCCAATTCTTGAAGAGAATGAAATTATAGAAAATTCAATAAATTTTGTCACTTCAAGAAAAAGTTGGAACCGAAAAGAAATAATTATTGATAATATTTTCGCATATAATATAGCACTTGATATTATGGCAGAGGACGAGGATCATGAGCCTAGATCGGTTGATGAATGTCGAGGTAGAAATGATTGGCCAAAATGGAAAGATGCGATCCAATCTGAATTGGACTCACTGGCTAAAAGAAAAGTTTTTGGACCTGTAGTCCAAACACCTGAAGGTGTAAAGCCAGTAGGATATAAATGGGTATTTGTGAGAAAAAAAAATGAGAAAAATGAAATTGTGACATATAAAGCAAGACTTGTAGCCCAAGGATTTTCACAAAGGCCTAGATTTGATTATGATGAAACGTATTCACCTGTAGTGGATGCTATCACATTTAGATATCTTGTGAGTTTTGCAGTACATGAAAAATTAGATATGCGTCTAATGGATGTCGTTACTGCATATTTATATGGGAATCTTGAAAATGATATTTATATGAGAATTCCCGAACGATTCAACATGCCTGAAGCATGCAAATCAAATCCTAAAAATATTTATTCTATTAAATTACAAAGGTCTCTGTATGGGCTCAAACAATCTGGACGTATGTGGTATAACCGTCTCAATGAATGTCTGACAAAAGAAGGTTATACCAATGATCCAATATGTCCATGTGTTTTTATTAAGAAAAATGGATCGAATTTTGTGATAATTGCGGTATATGTTGATGATCTAAATTTAATTGGAACTCCTGAAGAGATTCAAAATAGTGTTGAATATTTAAAGAAAGAATTTGAGATCAAAGATTTTGGAAAGACAAAATTCTGCCTTGGTTTACAAATTGAGCATTTGAAAGGTGAAATTTTTGTCCATCAAACTGCTTATACCCGGAAGGTATTAGAGCGATTTTATATGGACAAAGCACATACATGAGTACCCCAATGGTTGTCAGATCATTAGATCCTAATAAGAATCCTTTTAGACCACGAGAGGAAAATGAAGAGATACTTGGTCCTGAAGTACCATATGTCAGTGCAATCGGTGCACTAATGTATCTTGCTAATTGTACAAGACCTGATATATCATTTGCAGTAAATTTATTAGCAAGATTTAGTTCCTCGCCCACAAGACGACATTGGAATGGTATTAAACATATTTTTCGCTATCTCCAAGGAACAATAGATTTTGGTTTATTTTATTCAAATAAATCCAAACCTGAATTGGTTGGTTATGCTGATGCTGGGTATTTATCCGACCCGCATAAAGCAAGGTCTCAGACTGGTTATTTATTTACATATGGAGGCACAGCCATTTCTTGGCGATCTACAAAGCAATCACTAGCCGCCACTTCATCGAATCATGCTGAAATAATAGCAATTCATGAAGCCAGTCGAGAATGTATTTGGTTAAGATCAATGACCCACTATATCCGGAAGAATTGTGGGTTATCCTCCGGAAAAGAAAATCCTCCAACTATATTATATGAAGATAATGCAGCTTGTATAGCTCAATTGAAAGGAGGATATATTAAAGGAGATAGGACGAAACATATTTCACCAAAATTCTTTTTTACTCATGATTTGCAAAAGAATGGTGAAATTGATGTGCAACAAATCCGATCAGATAATAATCTGGCCGATTTATTTACCAAGGCATTACCAACTGCGACATTTGAGAAATTGGTGAAGAGTATTGGAATGCAACGATTAAAAGATCTCAAATGACGTTTGCATCAGGGGGAGAAATTATTACACAAGAATAGTGTACTCTTTTTCCTTCACTAGGGTTTTTGGTCCCACTGGATTTTTCCCTAGTAAGGTTTTAACGAGGCATATTCTTTGTGTAATGGACATCCAAGGGGGAGTGTTATGAAATAACAAAAATGTGGATGTCCCTTTGTATTCCCAAGGGGATTAATTCATGATTTTATGGCTACTTATGTATATAAGTTACAATTCATAAATCCATTCATGTAGTGGAGAAACCGTTTCATAGGTTTCTTCATATTATTGTAGTAATGGATGTTTAATAAGATTTATGTACCTTTAATCTTGTAGTGCCTATATATAGAGGTACATTGAGACCCTTTGGGAGGATTTTTGTATCTTATTGGAATATAAGAATATTACTCTCCATTTCTCTACTTCTTTCTCTACTTCTTTCTCCAATATTTCACTTGATATTATAGTAGCTTATTTGATTAGTTTTATAACA
>NC_040036.1:30105907-30151679 GCF_003713205.1 Coffea eugenioides | reverse complement strand
TAGGCAGTAAGCATTTACAAACGGAAAACAAAATCTTACAACAACTCTAGGACTCTACACCTTATGAAAAAAAAACTAGTTCTCTATACCTCAGAGAAGCTAAACAATCCTACAAATAAACTGCAAAATAAATCACAATAACGCAAATTATGTTAAGCTAATAAATACTACTGTGCAACAAAATTTTTGTCTTTGTCCCGCGTGAAACTACAAAGTCAAGAAATCTGCCTAAACATTTTGTTAGCATTTTTCCAAAAGCAGAAGATGGAAAATTGCCCATTTGTACTGGGGAATTCGTGATCTTTTCCTCATTCTAGTCTACTTACAATTCTTGGAAAAAGGAATACTCACATCTCAAACAACAGCCTGTTCATCTGCAGCGTCCCGCAAAATTCTAGAAAGTAGGTGGCAATATTAATTACATTTCAAAATTGACTGTTGCGATAACTAATTCGATGGCGCTCCTTAGTGGGAGCTCGGTGTCGCTGAGCTCGCATTCCGCGAATGCGAGCTCACTTGAGCTGACCTCGCATTCGCAAAATGCGAGGTCAGTGAGCTCGCATTCCACGAATGCGAAGACCCCTTTTGTAGAACAAGCTCCAAAAACCGCCCCCGTTGTAGAATTCCTTTTTTTTCCATCATAAACTAAGAATTCACCCCGAGTATTTACTTTGTTAGATTTGAAGCAATACTGAATTCTTGAAGCTAGGAGGGAGTGTTAAAAATAGAGTGGCAATGAAGATTATCGAAGAGGTGACTTAATTGTTTTCTTTAATTTGCTGCTTTTAAAGTTCTCTTATTTGACTTTGAAAGTTTTGAACTTTGGATCTTTCATTACAGAAATTTGTGCTCTCTAAGCTTAGCATATGTTGTTCTGAAATATTTAAGTGATTTGAGTTTTTGTACGATATGATGGTGTTATTGAGATAATGTGTTTGAGCACAAGCTAGGATAGTGATGAGTTCTGACCTTGGATGGTAGCTATTAAGTCTTGCAATTTACAGTATTTACTGCTTTAACAAGCATTTACATGGCAATGCCAATGCTTTTCAGTAGCTTTTACTTGTTTTTGTGATTGGAGTAAATTGGGTATATGGATTTTGATAATGTTAATATTGTTTATGCAGTACCACTCCATGTATTCATCCTCTAGTGGTTTGGAGAAATGGGTTGTAAAGATTGAGCAACCCATAGACATCTTTCTCACGATACCCATTGCATCAGTTTCTCTTATATAAATGAGGTACACATTGCCTCAGTTTCTCCTATATGAATGGATAGCTCGACACCTTGTATCGTGATTGACATTACTTTGGTTATCATACTTGACATGTTGTATCCTCTGCTATTCATTACTTTGGATTGTTTTGGTTTAGTTCAGTTTAGTTTATTTGAATGTTTAGCTAAGCAAGCGAATCAAAGTTGCTTTTCCTTTAGTGTTGTGCTTGTAGTCTTATCAATTGGTTATATTGTTCATAGCAGTACTTATAGCAGTGCTTGTTGCATTATCAACTTGTTATATTATTCCTTTGAAGCTGAAGTTTAATAGCACTACTTATTTCTTGAGCTGATTTTGTGCAATAATTCGGGGCTGATTTTGGCTTTATTTGGGGCTGATTTTGAATGTACAGCTTTAATTATTGAGGTTCTTATTGGATTGCATATTTTAGCTAAGCAACCTAAGTATTGTTACTTCTCCTTCAGTGTTTTAATCCTCCCCTTATCTACTTGTTTGACTTACTTTATTACAGAAAATTCAAAATTTTGGGAGCTATTCTTATAGCAATGACTGAAGGACGTGAAGACAAAGTCGCAATTTCTCAATGCTAAGGGTCCGCTTGGATGTCTTTGGTTTCTTAAAAATTAATTCCTTTTGTAAACGGTACCTTATGAATTATGTGATATTTGGGCACAATTGTTACTTTTATAGACCTTTGTTGGCGTAATGTGCACCTAATATTGAAATTTGAGTACTTAATATGCTTATTGGCATTGTAGGCCTAATGCAACAAACTACTTTTGATTATCGATTGTTTAGATGACTTCTTTCAATTTATTTTAGATTAAATAAGTTTACCATGCACTAAATTGTGAGTTATTGAAATGCGCCAGCTGACAATGTTAAGATCCACTAATGACAAAAAAAAGATGCTGTTGCATAACAAGAATAAAAAACTCTTTGGTGACAACAAAGCTTGTTCACTAACTCCAAACTTCAATTGTGGACAACAATATTGTCAATAAGTAGATCATATAAGTGACAATATCTTGACAATTTTCAGTGACAAACCTGTGATCAATACATCTCTGACATGCATGCTTAAGTCGTTCAATAAACTCTTTCATATTGTTGTCACTAATGACAACCATTCAACTGACGACCTTTTTGTGTTGTCACTATATACTTTTACCGACGGAGATATTAGTGACGACTTCTCCTCATCGTGACGACTCAAAAATCGTCCAATAAAAAGTCATTGGACAACATTTCCCTATGTTTGTGATGACATATTGTTGTCACTGATGACCAATTTCTTGTAGTGTTATTATTCCTCAACTAGATAAAAGAGCTTAGCCTGATCTCATGCCTATTCACAAAGCGCGGACTTACTGGAATTTCATCGAATGGAATTTGTCCAATGGAAAAAGTAAAAGTTACAAAGCCTTGCCGAAAAGAAGCCAAGAAAAAAACGGCGGCTCTACGATGAAAAAAGATGAGACAAAAAGACCTAGTCTATTCCTCTGCTACTTAAAGGTCTTCGCGCGCACTTGCTTTCCAATTCCAATTGGGTTTCCCCTTTCTCCTGTTTTTTCCAAAAAAGGATTCCTTTTTCTTACTTTCTTTAGTTGTTTGTTTGCCAAAAGACGTTCTGTGTTTAAGGTTTCCTGATCTCACGGCAATGGGTAAAAGCGTATCTTCCAATCAGAATGCGTGTTCCAGGCTTGGGCCCGCAATCCGGCTTTTTCATGCAACTCTGCATTGTCTAGCGTGGGCACGCCTTAGAAGCAAGAGTCTTCTGGATTTTGCCTCCCTTTTGTCACTTTCAACACTAATTGCCTGTAATTAACACAAATACTAATTATGAACAGAAATCCAATACTTTGCATACTAAACTGCCAAAATTAAGACCAAATAACCACAAATAAAATGCATAATTATATCCCTATCAAATTCCCCCACACCAAGACAATGTTTGTCCTCAAGCGTTTCAAACTTTAAATACACAACCCAGCGAGCAAACATTTTTGCAGCAGTTGAATTCAAAACAATGGCTATTAATCAAAGCAACTATTGCCAATGTATGATTTAGATAACTGTCAAGTACTAATGACAAATTTTACGAGATAACTCTCCAACTAGCTTTTAAAACCAATGACTCTTTCAAATCCAGACTAACTAATCTAAGAATAGAAAATATCCAACCAACATTCTTTAATAACTGGTCTAACTATTAAGCAAAATCTCAACATAAAGACTCATGGATCCGCAGGCAATATAATTATTCACATACTTTCATGCTCGTATACTTTTCCTTTCTTTTTTTTTCTTTTTCATCATTTTCATTTTTTTTTGTTTCTTTTTCCTTTTTTTTTTCTTTTTCTTGAAGGAAGTGCTAAGTCTTGAGCCATTCAAGTCTTTTGACGCGAACTCCGACATCTCTCCAATGAAGGAGCCCGGTTACTCAACTTTAACCGCTTAAAGACCATATACTCATAGTTATCGCTGCTTTTTGACGCGAAAATCGACACTTTAGGTGAAGACCCCCGGTTACTAGTCAATGATAACCAGCGGAGTATAGCCGAATGTTATTCACAAATAAACACCCAAGTAAAATTAAAACCATGCAAGCCTGCTTCATTTCCTTAACATGGAGAACTAAGATTAATAGTTGAACCAGTTCACACAAAAATGTCAGAAAAATATTTACAATGCCTAGAAAAGTTAACCAAAAGAAATTGCAAGAGTCACAAAATCTCAAATATTTACCAGAGAGACATCCTAAAATGTTATCATATCATACTTAACATATTATCATCTAAAACCGTAACAATAGTTAAATTTGAAAATTTAGCCATTGCTTATCAGGGCTAACCATAAAAATCCAAAAGGCATGGTAAAGTTTTTTTTTTTATTTTTTTATTTTTTTGCAAAAGGGAAAGCAGTAAGAAGGAAAAGCTAGACTACTCCCCCCACACCTAAAGTCTACATTGTCCTCAATGTAAGAACGAAAAGTTGAAGTCAAGTGAAGAGAGCAAAAAACTTCCCTGAATGAATAAAAAACTGCAGCAAAACACCATGGTAGGGGAGGTGTCAGGGACTGGCAGCGTGGAGCCTCTGATGGTAGTGTGGTGTAGCGTTGCTTCAGATGGAAGCGGAAGTCTTCAATCCAAGCCTATGTCCCCAGAGTTTACTAGAGTTGCTGTAAGGCGTGACCACGCCTTATAAGGCAGAGTCTTCTGCCCAAGCATTTCTACGATGTTCAACAGCATCACTTATAGGGCGTGGGCATGCCTTGTAAATCCAAGTCTCCTGCCCAACACCAAAAACACTGGCAATGAAACAAAACAACCAAAAATCAACGAAAAATGAAAGAGGACTATAACAAAAAATGGAGGCCTTGGGTTGCCTCCCAAGAAGCGCCTTTCTTTAACGTCTTTGGCTAGACGACTCCTCAGTGAGCAATTAGGCATAGATATGATCTATCAAGTGTACCTCTTCCACAGTACCAATGTCTGAAACATGAACAAACGGTTTTAAACGATGACCATTAACTGTAAAACTCTTATTAGTCTCTAAACTCTGGATTTCAACCACACCATTGGGAAAAACATTGGCTACCACATATGGTCCAATCCAACGAGATTTTAACTTACCTGGCATGAATTTCAACCGTGAATTGAACAAGAGTACCTTTTGTCCTGGAGAAAAGTGTTTCGCACGCAATAGGCGGTCATGAAACTGCTTGGTACGCTCTTTGTACAAACGTGCATTGTCATATGCTTCAAGACGAATTTCCTCCAACTCCTGGAGTTGGAGCTTTCTCTCTTTGCCATCTCTATCCGCATGCAAATTGCATTGCTTGACTGCCCAGAATGCACGATGCTCAATAGCCACAGGTAAATGACACATCTTACCAAACACCAACCTATATGGGGACATTCCAATGGGCGTTTTATACGCCGTTCGATATGCCCACAAAGCATCATCCAATCGCAAGCTCCAATCCTTACGGTTGGGGTTAACCGTTTTCTCCAATATGCTCTTGATCTCTCAATTAGAGACTTCAGCTTGCCCATTGGTCTGAGGATGATATGTTGTACTCACACGATGGTGCACTCCATATTTTCTCATGAGAGCTGCAATGGTGCGATTGCAGAAATGGGTACCTTGATCACTGATGATGGCTCTCGGCACCCCGAACCTACTAAAAATGTGGGATTTGAGAAATCCTACAACAACTTGAGAATCATTAGTCCGGGTAGCCTTTGCTTCTACCCATTTCGATACATAGTCAACTGCTAACAGAATATACAAAAATCCAAAAGAGCTAGGAAAAGGTCCCATAAAGTCCATACCCCAAACATCAAACACTTCACAAAATAACATAGGCACTTGAGGCATTTCATCCCTATGAGACAAACTTCCAAATTTTTGACATTTTTCACAGCTTTTACAAAATGCATAAGCATCACGAAATAATGTTTCCCAATAAAAGCCACAATCAAGGATTTTTCTAGCAGTTCTCTTAGGTCCAAAATGGCCACCACATGCATAATTATGACAATGAGTAAGGATAGAAGGAGTTTCACTTTCAGGTACACATCTACGAATAATTTGATCAGAGCCTATTTTCCACAGATATGGCTCGTCCCAAATATAGTATCGAGAATCATGGACTATCTTATCTCTCTTACTCTTACTCATGCCAATAGGGAATTTATGACTGACCAAAAAGTTCACAATATCTGCATACCAAGGTTCCTTACCTTTGAGATAGAAGAGATGTTCATCAGGAAATACCTCAGATATGGGAACTGCTTCCTCTTCTCTTATCAACCTACTCAAATGGTCAGCTACTGAATTATCCACCCCTTTCCGATCCTTGATCTCCCAGTCAAATTCTTGCAGCAAGAGCACCCAACGAATGAGTCTTGGCTTGGACTCCCTTTTTGACAAGAGATACTTCAAAGCTGCATGATCAGAGTAAACCGTTACTTTTGACCCCAATAGATATGATCTAAATTTCTCAAAAGCGAAAACAATGGCTAGAAGCTCCTTCTCCGTGGTGGTGTAGTTGCATTGAGCTGGTGTCAATGTTTTTGACGCATAGTATATCACGTGACTACACTTCCCACTCCGCTGTCCAAGCACAGCTCCTACGGCATACTGACTGGCGTCACACATGAGCTCAAAGGATAGCTTCCAATCTGGGGGTTGGATGATTGGTGCCGTGGTCAACATACCCTTGAGTGTGTCAAAGGACAATTTGCAATCATCTCCAAAGATGAATGGCACCTCCTTTTGAAGCAGGCGAGACAATAGTTGAGCAATTTTTGAAAAATCTTTTATGAAACGCCTGTAAAAACCTGCATGGCCTAGAAAACTACGAATATCCTTGACATTAGTAGGGTAAGGTAGACTAGTGATCAAATCAATTTTAGCCTTATCTACCTCAATACCCCTTGATGAAACAACATGGCCCAAAACTATGCCTTCCTTAACCATGAAATGACATTTTTCATAATTAAGAACCAAGTTTGTTTCAATGCATCTTTTCAAAATCTTTGTTAAATGGTCTAGGCACTGATCAAAAGAATCACCGTATACTGTAAAATCATCCATGAAAATTTCAATGCAATTATCAATCATATCAGAGAAAATACTCATCATGCATCTTTGAAATGTTCCAGGAGCATTACACAAACCAAAAGGCATACGGCGATATGCAAAAGTTCCAAAAGGGCAGGTAAAAGTGGTTTTATGTTGGTCCTCTTGAGCAACAATAATTTGATAATATCCAGAGTAACCATCTAAAAAGCAAAAGAAACACTTACCTGCCAACCTCTCAAGCATTTCATCAATAAATGGGAGTGGAAAATGGTCTTTCCGAGTTGCGGCATTTAACTTCCTAAAGTCAATGCACATTTTCCACCCATTTTGCAATCTCATTGGCACTAACTCATTCTTTTCATTTTTCACCAACGTGATTCCAGTTTTCTTGGGAACAACATGGACTGGACTCACCCACTGGCCGTCAGAAATAGGAAAAATAATTCCTAATTCTAAGAGCTTGAGAATCTCCTTCATCACCACCTCCTTCATTGCAGGATTGAGCTTGCGTTGATGCTCTCTCACGGGTTTTACGTCCGACTCCAAAAGGATGTGATGCATGCAAATGGATGGATTGATGCCTTTGATGTCTGCTAACGTCCATCCAATTGCTGGTTTAAATTCTCGTAAGACCCGTAAGAGCCTCTCTTCTTGCAACGCAGTTAAATCATTGGCAATGATTACAGGCAAAGTCTTGTTATCTCCCAAGTAAGCATATTTCAAATGCTGGGGCAGTTCCTTCAATTCCACATTAGGTGCCTGTTGAACAGAAGGTAGAATCCTTTCATTAGAAGTGGGTAATGGTAGAAAAGAATTTTCAAACCTGCCTGGAAGCGGATGTAGTGAATGTAAGGACATGATAGCTTCTTTGACTTCCTCCTCCTCCATGTCGTCCACTTCCAAATTGGTCTTGCCTTGTTGCAAGACAAAGTCCAACTTGTCCCCCATGAAATTCTGTTCAAAATTCTCTTGCACAATAGTGTTAGTCATGCCAACAAAATTTACAGACTCAGTATCCTCAGGATGCTTCATTGCATCAAAAATATTAAAAGTGACCTTCTCTCCATCAAATTCCACAGATAAAGTCCCTTCATGTACATCTATTTTAGTCCTTGCTGTACTCATGAAGGGTCTACCCAAAAGAATCACTGCTGAATCAGTAGAGTATGCATCATTCATATCAACAATGTAAAAATCCACAGGAAAAATGAATTCATTGACCTTTACTAGAACATCTTCAACTAGGCCCTCAGGGTAGACATTCGACCTGTCAGCTAGTTGAATGATTACCCTAGTTTCTTTGAGGGGTCCTAAATTCAAAACTTTAAAAATTGAGAGAGGCATGACATTTATTGAAGCACCTAAGTCAAGCATGCTTTTTTCAATTCTTTGATTGCCAATTATGCATGGTATAGTAAACATACCTGGATCCTTGCATTTCTGGGGCAACTTCCTTTGAAACATCGCTGAGACATTCTCCCCCACCTTCACCTTGTCATCCAGACTCCACTTATTGCGGTTAGTGCATAAGCCCTTCAAAAATTTAGCATATTTGGGCAATTGCCTAATAGCATCCAATAAAGGAATATTGATCTCCACTTTCCTGAAGGTGTCCAAAATCTCTTGCTCAGATTCTTTCTTTTTGGCTCTTGTAAACCTGCCAGGAAAAGGAGGAATGTCAACTTTCTTTGAGACTTCAGAGGATTGTTTCTCATCTTCCTCTTCCCCCTTCCTGGGCACTTCTTCTTCTTTGGCGTGGGCACGCCTAGGAGACTGTACCTCCTTGCCACTCCGTAATTGCATTGCACTGGCATTCTCCTTGGGATTAGGAATTACTTGAGATGGTAACTTTCCTCTATTGCTATTTTCCAGGTTGCTCATGGAAGTTGCCAATTGAGACATCTGTACTTCCAAATTCCTAATGCTAGCACGAGTCTCTTGTTGAAATCTGTGAGACTCCTGTTGAGATCTTTGAGCCTCTTGCTGTAATTGACTCGTGCTTTGGGCCAGTGACTTCACCATATCTTCAAGAGACATGTTTGAATTGGAAGTGGATGGTTGTTGCACTGGTGGCCGTGGTTGGAAATGTTGTTGAAAGCCAAGGGGTTTTGAAGCATAGCTAAAGTTAGGATGATTTCGCCACCCTGGATTGTAAGTGGGTGCAAAAGGATCATTCCTTCGTGGAGGTGGTCCAGAAAAATCTTCCACTATGTTGGCTTGTTCAGGTGAATCCTCCTGGAGAGTTGGGCACATGTCAGTCATGTGTCCGGGAGCAGCACAGATACCACAAGTCTTCACAGATTGTAATTGCCCCCTTGCCATTTGACGTACCAGAGAGGTAAGCTCAGATAGTTTACCCTCTAAGTCAGAGTGATTCACTTCATTGACCCTTCTTATTGCTCCATCAGCTCTCACTCCAAATTGTTAGGAATTTTCAGCCATGGTGGAGATCAATAACGTGGCTTCGTCTGTGGTCTTGTTAACCAGAGCACCGCCACTGGCTGCATCTAACATGCTCCTATCCATGGGTGATAATCCCTCGTAGAAATATTGTATTAAGAGCTGATCAGGGATTTGATGATGTGGGCAGCTTGCACACAGTTGTTTAAAGCGCTCCCAGTACTCATATAGAACTTCCCCATTTGCCTGCCTAACTCCACATATTTCTTTCCTTATATTGGCGGCTCTAGAGGCAGGGAAAAATTTCTCGAGGAATCTTCTCTTCAATTCTTCCCACGTAGTGATGGATCCAGATGGCAGGTAAAATAACCAATCTTTAGCCTTATCTGCCAAAGAGAAAGGGAAGGCTCTCAACTTGATGTGGTCCTCAGTGACTCCTTGAGGTTTCATTGTGGAGCACACCACATGAAATTCCTTCAAGTGTTTATGTGGGTCTTCACCTGCAATACCACAAAAAGTAGGAAGTAAGTGAATAAGACCGGATTTAAGCTCAAATGCCTCTTCCGTGTTAGGAAATGTAATGCATAATGGCTGTTGGTTCACGTTAGGGGTTGCCAACTCCCTCAAAGTCCTTGGAGCTGCCATTGCTACTCGGAGAATATGCACTTCTTTTTCTTCAGATTCACTTGATGAATCACTGGAAATAAACTCTTGCTCAGATTCTGAAGGTGACGTTGAATCTTGTTGCTTACGCAACTTTGCCTCCTTAGTCAACCTTCTTGCAGTCTTCTCGATCTCTGGATCAATTTCTAATTCTCCTGTACGAGAAGATCGAGGCATAAAATAAAAAAAAATAAATAAATAAGTAAAAATAAAAACTAAAACCTGTGCAATAAGTCACTTAAAACACCAGTTCCCCGGCAACGGCGCCAAAATTTGGTGGGTGTCAAACCACCAAAAATAAAATTTATATTAGACCTACTACCAAAACTGAATGAGTATAGTGGTGAGTAGGGTCGTCTCCTCAGGGAACAGGTAGGCAAATCACACAGGAAAATGGGGGGAGATTTTAGCAGTAGTACCAACTAATTTAAAAGGAATAAAAACTGAAATTTAAAGTTGAGTAAGATAGCAGGAACCAAATTACACAAATAACAATTAATTAAAACAACCTAGTCAAGGAATTAATCTTGGCACCGAAGCACACAACTGATCACAGATACAAGGGACAATTCATATACTCACGAATAAACTGGTTATAGTGGTCAAGCGACGCGCCCAACCACCAATCTTTCCTTAATTTTATGGTAGTCAAGAGACGCTCATAAACTACCCTCTTGTGATTAGACAACCCCAGAATGCTCACAGGATTTAATGTAGCCACAGCATTAGGAATTAGAAAGACCCAATTCTAGATGACAAACACACATGCGGGTTTATTTAGGCTAGATTAATTATCCCCACGATCCAAATTAAACCGCTTGCGAGGCGGTGAAATTGTCTCGTTTGCCACTAATCAAGATACTTAAAGGCGACGCGCCAACATCCTAATTGGCTATCAATTATTTAGACAATCGAATAACAGGCCTAATTATCCAATAAATCTAAACAATAATAACTCAGGGAAAAATAGAGAATAATCAAATACCCATGAACATATAAATTAAAAATAAAACAATTAAAACGATCTCACAGTTATGGTGCCCCGATCCTTGATTTATTCCTCAACTAGATAAAAGATTAGCCTGATCTCATGCTGTTCAAAAGCGACTACTGAATTTCATCGAATGAATTTGTCCAATGGAAGAAAAAAAAAGCAAAGCTTGCGAAAAAAAGCCAAAAAAAAAAACGGCTCTACGAGAAAAGATGAGACAAAAAGACCTAGTCTATTCCTCTGCTACTTAAAGGTCTTTGCGGCACTTGCTTTCCAATTCCAATTGGTTTCCCCTTCTCCTGTGTTTTCCAAAAGGATTCCTTTTTCTTACTTTCTTAGTTGTTTGTTGCCAAAAGACTTCTTGTTTTAAGGTTTCCTGATCTCACGCATGGTAAAAAGGTATCTTCCAATCAAAATGGTTGTTCCAGGGCTTGGGCCCGCGATCCGGCTTTTTCACGCAGCTCTGTGTTGTCTGGCGTGGGCACGCCAGAGAAGGCCTAGTCTTCTGGAATTTGCCCTTTTTTTATCACTTTTATCACCAATTGCCTGTAATTAACACAAATACCAATTATGAGCAGAAATCCAATACTTTGCATAATAAACTGCCAAAATTAAGACCAAATAACCACAAATAAAATGCATAATTATATCCCTATCAGTAGTATTGAATCTGGGAAACTTGAACAACATCAAAAGATGGATGAACATGATTTGGCTGTAAAGCTAAAACAAGTTTTGTTGAGAAATAAGTATCTCTTAGTTTTGGATGATTTATGGGACGCTAAGGCTTGGAATTTGTTGGAGAGATCATTGCCCGATGATGCCAATGGAAGCAGGATTCTCATCACGAGCAGATTGCAGAATTTGTCTCTGCAATTCAAACCTGATAGCAAGGTTCACCATCTCCGCCACCTTACCGACGAAGAGAGTTGGAATTTGCTGCAGAAAAAGCTATTTGGCAAAGAAGGTTGTCCTCCAAGACTCAGTGGAGTTGCTTCTCAAACAGCAAAATCTTGTAAGGGCTTACCTCTCACGATTGTCCTTGTTGCTGGAATTCTTGCTAATACTGCAGAAGACTGCTGGAAAGAAGTTACAAAGCGTCTAACTTCTAGTATTATCCTTGATGATGAATACTGCATGAAGACACTTGAGCTGAGTTACAGTCATTTACCGGATGATTTGAAGCCGTGCATTCTTTACTTTGGTGCATTTCAAGAAGACAAAAGTGTTCCCGTTCGAAGATTGCTTTGGCTCTGGATCTCTGAAGGATTTGTACGAAAGACCAAAGGAATGAGATTAGAGAATGTGGCAGATGACTACTTGAAGGATCTGGTTGATAGAAGTTTAGTTATGGTTTCCGAACAAAGAATTATGGGTGGTGCCAAAGCCTGCCGAGTTCACGATTTGGTACACGAGTTTTGTGTGAAAAAAGCCCAAGACGAAAACTTTCTACATATTTTGCATAGTCAGAATGATTGTTTTATTTTTACTAGCCCAAGCAACCCCCTTCGAGTTTGTGATCGAAGTGCTAGGAATTTGATGATTCGGGAGTCAATGCTAGAATTTCCCAATGCCCGCAATTTGTTATCGTTTAAGGAGGATGATTCGGGGTTTTGGTTACCTAAACTTCTAAGAGTGTTGGATTTGGGGAAATTGGTGTTTGGTGAATATTTTCCGATGGAAGTACTTTTGCTTGCTCAGTTGAGATACTTGGCTCTTCGTCTTAACTTGATAGATTCTATCCCAGCTGCAACAGCAGACCTCTCAAGGTTACAAACTTTTCTGGCACGAGGAGAATATTCCTCTGATTTTTTGTTACCCAAGACTATCTGGAACATTAAGACATTGAGGCATCTATGGACTACAAATCCCGAAGTTGGTTTTATTTTTCCTGTTGAAAATCTTGAAGCATCCCCAGGTTTAGATCGTTTAGACAGTTTAAGCCTTGCCATTGATCCCTCCTCTCAAAGCTTGCAAAAGATACCGACAAAGTTACCAAACATCCGCAGGCTAAGATGTAAGAAGAAGGCATCAAGAGAAGAACCTACCAGAATTGGCGACGGGATTCTCGTGTTTGACTGTTTGAATCAACTAGAATCACTTACTCTGCGTTACTTTGATAGGTACAGATTTAAATTCCCTTTGAATTTGAAGAAGTTGACCCTCCGAATGACTAAACAGCCATGGAGTGAAATCTCAACAATTGGAAAGTTGCCCAAACTTGAAGTGCTTAAATTATGCCGTAACTCCTTCGTTGGGGAAGAATGGGAAATGAAAGAAGAGGAGTTCCCCAAGCTCCGAGTCTTGAAATTGTCAAGGTTGTGCGGCTCTCGCAGCTGGACTTCATCTTCTGATAATTTTCCCCGTCTTGAGAAATTGATTGTGCACAATTGTTGGATGTTGGAAGAGGTGCCTTCTTGTTTAGGGGAATGTCCGACTCTTGAAATGATTGAGTGAGAGGGTGTTTTGAGTCTGTTGTAAATTCAGTGAAGCAAATTCAACTAGAACAGATAGATATGGGAAATGAGATTCTAAAGATCTTAATTGAAGATTGCATTGATCCATGGAGTTCCAGCGAAGACGAAGAAGGATGGTAAATCCCTCACAAGAAGTCTAATTCAAGTTTCTTGAAAACAATTTCTGGAGAATCCCCCTTTTTTGTTGTTGACTAGATGCAGCGATAAAATGTCAATTTTTTTTTTTAATTCTGCTACAGATTGATATGATGCTTATAGTCACCTAAGCACAAGTCTATATGCAAGATACACTTTTCCTTCCTTTTATTTCGGTCAGAGTAGTACAGAAACTTTTTAATTGCTTCTCTTTTTCCTCGACAAAGAACCATACACTCAATTAATTAATATGTTAAAGCATCCCTTTTTTTTTTGGCAACAAATATTAAGAAGACACAAGAAAAAAAGGGAAAAAAAACTTGGTTATGTTCCTTTTTACCTTTGGATGTATTGTATATTAAAGAAGTTACATATTTGCAAGAATTGGATAAAATATTGTACTTAGTGTTATTATTTTTTTAAGTTCATAACTTTGCCAATTATCTTTAATATATTGCTTGCTATATTTGTTTAACTTTATTGTTAATAATTCTTTTAAAAACAATTAATGTACAAAATTTGCTCCCTAACCCAAATCCAAACTCCGCTACTGAGATAAGCATAGTACAAATGTAAGCCTTTGATAAGTCGAGTTTGGGCCATAAAATAAGATTCTTTCCTAGTATTGGCTTTAGGCGCGTCTAAGCCCAACTAGGACCAAGTTAATGGTAAATGAGCCAGGCTAGGCCACAATAAGTGGCAACTGACTGACTAGGATTACGTGTGGTAAGATGAGATTATAAATGATGGTTGAGTAAAGATATCATGAAACGATTTACAACCTTAATTTTTTTAATTTTTATCGAACAAGAAAAGAAAAGTCATCTTCAATCAGGAATAAGTGAAGAATCATTGTTGATACTCTTAAAAAAAGGAAAAAAAAATTCATCTTCAATCAAAGCAATAATAATTGTTTCTAATTTGTGGACAATATTATGAAATTGATTATCAAAGAAAAGGGAAGGGATAAGGAAAAAAAGAGGTGCTGCAACAGAAATTTGGCATGTTATTTCTTGTTATTCTCATATTTTTTAGTCAAGTATATAAATATATTATTGAATGGGGAAAAGAAAAGTTGACATAACAGAAATTTGGTAGGTTGTTTCTCGTTATTCTCATATTGTTTTAGTCAAGTATATAAGTACATTATCGGAAGAAAGGACAGATTGGGCAAGATGTACGGAAAACTTTAGAGGTTTTTTTTTTGCTAAATTGTTGGCAATCCCGTTACGGGGTTGGGATACAAATCCATTATTTTATTAATAACAAAATAATTTTACAAAGCTCGAGGAGGGCCAAAAGCTGACCTTAGAATAACAAATAAAATGATAAATAAGGAGTACTATTTCCTTCCAATTTGTGAACGTACATGTGGAACTGCCCTACAGTCTAAATGTAGGGATGACCTAATAATAGAAGGAAGTTATTATAAATGATAAACTTTAGAGGCTTGAAGTTGGATTACTAATTCAAGTATTTAAGTACGTTATTGAAAGAAGGTACATTGTGAACGTAATTCAAATGCTACTATGACATTGCCATTCAAATAGTCCCAAAAAAAAAGATAATTGCTTAGATGTTGGTATTAGCAAAATTATTTTTAGATATTTAGAATCCAGATTTACCCAAAGTTGATGAAGGAAATATAGAGAGTAAATACATAATGATAAGTCACTCATGCAAACAGATTAAAGTTGCTTCTATGATGCTTGTCAAATTCACCAAAAATTAGTTACTGTTATCAGTATCACTAATTATTTTGTAGTATTAGCAGGCCCAATTCAAACCTTAGAGAATGATTAATTAATGAAAATCCTAATTTAAACCAAAAGATTGGGGTTGTGTTGAAATCTAAAATTATAACAAAGAACAAAAATTTAAGATTAAAAAAACAACAACTACCAAAAATTCCGATTCAAGATGAAATCTGTTCTTCAATTCGTCAACTAATCATAGACATTAGGCACTAAAATCACGATTTTTGCATCAACAAATTGGCCAAAAATTACTTACGGATGAAGTAAATCATAATCTTCCTTGTGTTCATTAATTGAAACCCAACGCCTGAATTAAATTCTTCTTATCAATCCTAATCAAATTGATAATATCACTAAGTCAGGAACAAGCTGAAGTTGAATGACAATTTAACCAGTTAAATCATTTGATTCATGCTACGTTTCCCAAGTATATTAAAACAAACAATACTAAAAAAGCTTAAAAAGGGCGACGCACAGTCAAGTAGGGAATAAAAAAAAATCATGAAAAATCAAAGACACTAACTTAAAATGAAAGTTCAATAGACGATGATTAACAAAAAAAAAATTAATTAAAAGAACAGTGTATAAAGCACTATACTTCTCTCAATATATGTGATCAATGATGGGCAAGAGAATCATCATTGATCTTTATGTTTAATTAGTTATAAATTAACTTATAACTGGAGAAAGTGCAAGGGAGAAAAAACTCGACTTGCCTTTAAAAAATGAGGATATTTGAAATGAGTTGAATGAAGTTGAAAAAGTTAAAATTCTTGCCATGATTGAATTTTCATTTATTTGTCATTTTTTGTTTCTATTTGTATAATTTTTTTCTAACATTAACTAATAAAAAGAAACTAAGAGTTTTTTTGTTTTAGAAAACTCACATAAAAAGGTAATGTTTCTTAAGGTAAATATTTGATAGGTATCGTATATTAACAATAAAGTCTTGATAATCTATATCTATATCTATATGTATTGTAGAAGGGGTTTTTAGTATAGACCCTATCAATGGCTTCCAAACTTTTCATTCTTTTTTCTAGATTTTTGTATTTATTTTAATACATAAAAAGTAGTGGGTTATAACCAACCCTATCACCAATCAAATTTAAAATTTAAAACATTTCCACTATCTACTTCATAAATCGTTTATAGTTTGTTATTTATACTTTAAATCCTTTTTACTCCTTAATTAAAGACAAATACTCACTCGTATGCTATTTTAATACAATGTTCATTTTTATAATTAAGAAATATTTGTCACCACACTAACCCTATAACCACCTCTACAAATAAGCTTTACAAATTACAATCACGTTTCAAAAAAATCACAAATATGCAACTAAATGTAAAGTTGAGGGGGTAAAGTGTAGTTAAATGTAAAGTTAAGGGGTTTACTATATTTAATCCTAAAAAAATCCCAAGCACGGAACAAGTAGTGGGTTATAGATTTTTGTATTTATTTTAATATATAAAAAGTAGTGGGTTATAACCAACTCTATCACCAGTCAAATTTAAAATTTAAAACTTTCCCATAATTTATTTCATAAAACGTTTATAGTTTGTTATTTATACTTTAAAATCCTTTTTACTCCTTAATTAAAGATAAATGCTCATTTGCATGCTATTTTAATACAATTTTAATTCGGAAGCATACAACATGATCAAAAAATAGCAGAACCAATTAGGACTAGATTTTGACCCAAAAAAAAAAATTAGACCTAGATGCCACTGGCACGTTGCCGTAACTTACGATGCTAATTAGGACTATTTAGCACTTTTTTTTTTTTTTGCAAAGAGTTAGGACACTGTAAAGCTTATTTAGGCAAACTTTGCCTCATCGGTGATTTGAGTATCAAGTTATTGAATATACTACAAATCCTATAATATCAGCCTGCTACAAAAAATAATATTTTACTAGCATGTGGTATTTGCGAACGAAATTTCAGAGGTAAATCAAATGCTTTTACTTATAATCTATATAATTTGAATAGTTTTTTAGCGAATATAACCATACTATGCAGGACCATCACTTTGTACAATTGGAGCTAACAAATTGTATATCAATCACAATTTAGATTTTGCTCGATACCTGCGCAATTGGTGAGTTCCATCAGTGATACTACATCAAACTTTTAATGTTGTTTCATACTCTTATCAACATGTATTTCAAAAAATTGTAGGTTTGAAAATGATACATGTGCTTGAAAGTTAGTTACATGGTTGAGGTCAAGCAATTTTACAACATCACAAGCATTGTTGATAGCAAATTCAAAGAGAATATGGATATCCGAATATACAATCATGCATACGGTAAACTTACCCTATTTAATGAAATTACTGCACAAAATTTTTAAATTTATAATCATAACCTATACCTTCTTTCATTCTTACTAGATTAAATATTTTCGAATACTTACTTACATTTAGAGCATTAACATAGAAAACATGTTCTATGAGCTATGCAAAAATTGTGGACAACTATGTGAAGGTTATTTTTCAAAAACAGTATGTATGCATTGTAATGACGTGGTCGACACTACTGTTAGGTAATTAATTTCATGTACCTTTCATTTCAACAAAATTTTCTGTATTGTATATAACATTTTATTTGTCAAACAGGTACAATGTTAACATACAAATCAAAGATTCCAGTGGTAACATGCATTTTAATTTACAGGATAAACATGCACGATTCGTATTTGGTTGTGATGCTTCTTATCTCATAAAATTACAAAGGTCGAATTTCTTGATATATGTTTATTTTTTATAATGCTATTTATAAACTATGTAAAAAAAAATACACTAATTTTGAATTTCGCATGTACTTAATTCTCAGGATAATGGTGATAGGTTGTTCAACCAACGAATCAATTCATGCAAAGATCGTGCATTTTCATTTGTAGTACGCATTCTACAAAATTCAATAGAATTAATTAAATCACCAATTTTGGCTTTCATACTAAAAGTTGATTGGCGTGAAGAGTGTTCGCACCTTCATGAAAGATTATCAAATCGAATGCATAATATTTGTAAGTATTTCATTTTAACAACATTTAATTACATTCATTTTTATTCATATATCATTCATTTTCTAATATAAATTTCTATTATTTTTTCAGCATCTATCTTCCAAAAAAGGTAATTTTTGAATAATATATATACATTCTATCATATTTCAAACTATTGTTAGACAGATATTATATTTTAATTGTGTTGGTACAATTTTTAACCTTTTTTAATTCACCTTTTTATTTTCATGTTTTCAATAATGTTAGCACCGTGCGTAGCACGGGTATTCACACTAGTGGTATAGTATATGGAAAGTAGATTTGGTTTATTAATGAAACTAGAGTTAATCATTTGTCGGACACTTTTAAAAAAGAAATCAAAGGAAATAACCTGACGATGAACGTATTTGGCTGTCCGTCGTTGTTAACAAGTCATCATGTCGACACCAATAACAACCCCAAATTTGTATTTACAGCAATGAAATTCCTCAACAAGGAGGAAAGAAACTTTCATGTCCAAACCCTTGAAACAAGGGCCTTCCGTGGTGTCTGCTGATCTTGTCTCTAGCCTTTTTTTCCTATCTCACTTACACACTAGTCACACACCATTGTATCTTGGATTTTTGACACCTTTTTTCACCTAGGTTTGAAATGGGAGATTAAAAAGTACTTCTTGTTTCTTTATTTCATTATTGCATTTACGATTAGTGACTTATTTTAGTATTACGTTTGAATTGGTGACTTATGGCGTTTGCCTCATTTTAAAAAAAGGCATATTGAAATTGGTTTCAGGTACACAACTACACGGTGCTATAGCGGAAATAGGAATGTGTGAATATCCAACCTCTGCATTGTATTTGTTATAAAAAACAATCATTTTTCCTTCATTGATTAGCTATATGCACTTTAATAAATAGTAATGTGCAATTCAATGAAAATTAATGTGTACTTCGAGGAACACAACGATGAAATGAAAAATTGTTAAAAGGTATTGATGTGAGGAAAATGAGACCTCACAGCATTCAAAACAAGTACTCTTCATACAGTTTTTTATTAATTTGTATTAGTTATTAAATAAATTTTCATAAATGGTGTCATAGAGAAGATAGTATGTGACAAATTGAATTTGTCCAAACTTATATATTAAAAGAGAATTATTTTTCCTTCATTTATTAGTAATCAAGGGTGAAATAAAGAAATTACTAGAAGGTTTTCATGTAAGGACAATGAGATATTGCAAAATTACAATTTTTTTAATAGCACAACTAATTGACTAACACGACTTCAATTTGAGGCCAAAAACATTTTTCCTATACAAATGTGGTACTTTACGAACAAGTTAGGGTACTTTTTATCAAAGCATAAATACTATTTTATAGTTGTTAATTAATTTATTCATAGATGGTGTCATAAAAAAGATAGTAATTGACGAATTGAATTTATTCAACCTCTGGGATACACGTTGAAAAAGAATCATTTTTTCTTCGTTGATTAGCAATGTGCACTGTCGTAGATGTCGATATGCACCGTGTCAATCACTAAAAGCTTTTTATGTAAGGATGATGAAACTTCACATCGTTGCAATTTTTTCTTGTAGCACAACCAATTGAATAACTCAACTTCAATTTGAGGCCAAATAAACACTTTTCCTATACAAAGTGAGGTATTTTACGTACAAGTTAGGGTCCTTTTTTATATAAGTACTTTTCTCTCTATTGTTAATTTTTAACTGATGATCAAATAAAATTCAAGTTCATGGCTGATTATTAGCTCCTAACTATATATTTTTCAAATAATAAATTTGCAAGAAACAAAGCTCATAATGATTAAGCTCATGTAAGTTTGTTGGCATGAAAAATCATGCACAACGGAAGCAATTTTACTACATATGAAATCTATGGAAAGAAGAGGAGAATAAATACACAACTACAACTCAATAATTTATTAACCCAATAGTCAACAATAACAATACCAAATCATAACTTTTTGCTCAAGACAACTCACAAATATCAAAAAGAGACTTTTTCTCAAATTCACTCTCAAGAGTCAATTCAGCTATTCAAAACAATGTTTTAAAAACCGGACCGTTAATTGAACCGGTGAAGTGAAAGAGTCAAGATTCAACCGGTCGGACCGGTTCAACCTTGGTTCAATGAATTTTTTTAAAAATAATTTATATAAATATACATATGCACAAAATAAGACATGTAATGAACTAATTTAATACTTTACATGATTAAAAGTTTACTATTTTTGAATAACTTGGATTTTTAAAAATAAATTATTATTTTTTAATTATAAGTTAAAACAAATAAATTTCAACTCAATTTCAATTATATCTACCAAAAAATCTTAAATCCAACCCAAAAATATCACAATATTTTGAAATTATACAAAATTCATGTCTATGAGAATTTAGACATTGAGAACTTAAATTTTAATTTACGTTTTGGGATTTAAAGATTGCAATTTAAAAAAGAAAGTTTGGAGTTCGAAAGAAGTCAAGAGAATCGAAAATAGAAATGCAAACTTGATAAGAAACAAAAAATGAGATAAAAGTAAGTGGTTGTGGCATTAAATAATTTGGGTTTAAAAAAATAATTCTTTTTTTACTTTTTTAATTTAATGGACAAAAATAAAATTAAAAGATGTAAGAAAACATCAATAAATTAAAAATAAAGATGTTTGATTAAAAAAGGAGTGACAAAAGAAAAGAGGATAGAGAGAGAGAGAGAGAGTTGAAGATTAAAAAGAAATAGCCATGAGAGGATGAGATTTTGTAAGAAAAATGAAAAAAAAAATATAAGTGTTTGTTTTATATAAATAAGTTATAAAAAAAATTAATAAGATTTGATAGTGCAACGGTTGCTATATTGGTCTTCTATTACAAACGGTTGCTATATTGGTCTTCTATTACAAAGGTCATGAGTTCGAATCTTAAAAGCTACATTTTGTAAAACGTTACAAAAAAAAAAAAAGAGGAAAACTCGAAAACCGGAAAAAACCGGTTCAATCCGATTTCGACGGTTTTCACAGTTGGACCAATTTTTGACCGGTTTTCTAGCATGGTCAACCCTAACATAGAACTAGACCGATGCCATGGCCGGTATGCGGTTCAACCGATCGAACCGGCCGGTCCGGTCCGGTTTTCAAAACATTGATTCAAAACTATACCTTCTCAACTTTCTTCAAGAAAACAACAATGCTACGTGCTTCGCAATTTATAGAGCATCCTACCGACTCAAATTTTCAAAGGAAAAGGAAACTTGCTAAACTAATTACTACCAGGACTAGTATTACTAAGGTTTAACCGACTAGGACATGCAAAAGGAAATCAACTAGGACTCCAACCGACTAAAAACAAATAGAAAAATTCCTTGAAGATATTTAGTCTGCTAACACCAATCAAGATTGGAACTTCGAAGCAATCCTATGCGGGTTTAACTTCGAAGTAATTTGGTAATATAATTAAGTTTGGTTTAATTTTCTTCAAAGTTGCTATTATAAATCGGATCATAAGTAGCAGTAAGAGGAATGTTATCCACGTTCCCATGCAAGTTGAAGTAGCTTACTCTATTTTTCATTGAAGTACACATTTATGTTCATTAGAGTGCACATATTGTCCAATTTTGGCGATATTGAAATATGCTTCCCTGCCTCTCAGAATTTGCACATCTTCAACAAAATTCAGCCCTTATCAAAAAATCAAGGAAAAAAATTGCTATAACTAGAACTTGCTTATGAAAGTCAACCACACCAATTAAAAGATTACAACTACTGACATTTGAATGAGAACAAAATCCTAGGTAAAAGAAACAGAATTTCCTCTGTTTGTCTGGAAAGCAGTCTTGAGTCAGTTTCCATTTAGGAAAGTTCAAAAATTGGATAACTTTGTACAACAATTATTGACCTCTGTAATTCCCCTGTAAGTACTTCTAGTGTATCACCAATTATTCCAGAAATGGACGACAGGGTTGTGATATCAAACTTGGGCAATAGATAATTGTCAATTTGGTGAGAGATAATAAGTATTGACTGATTTTCTCCCTTATCTAGTTCTTGGGAAAATCCAGACCTTGTTTGCTTTGTAATTTTTCATAAAAAAATATTTTTTTTTTGTGAATATAATTTCCAATCATTTGTTTACATTAGATATATCAAATCGACACAATATTTTTTTTTAATAAAAATTCCAAAAATAGCAATGCAAACGAACCTTAGATTTTTAAGGAATGTAAGATGGAAGAGTTGATGGTGGTGGTAGGTTAAGGCTGGTCACTGAGGGAAATGGAGATGGAATTCACAATTAGGTAGAAGTTCAATGAGTTTTTGCACCTGGACATTTGGTAATTTAAGCCAAATCTTATTACATTTAATATTGGTTGAATAGTTGCACTCCATTTTTGAATCTTATACCCACTTTATGAACTTTTGAAAAGTTGCACGCCATTTCTGATTATTGATTCTTCCGGCTTCCATGTCCGAAATTCTTCCAAATATTTAAGATGATGGGCAACATTTTTTTAAGGGGTGTTTTATTTCTTCAGTTTTTATGTTTTCAGCTGGAAAATTCAATGTTGGGATAGCATCTTATATTTAGTCACGTTGTTTTTTCATAAATTTTTTTGATAATAATTATTAGTTTACTAAGCAAGCTCTTGTTGCAAAGATGATTTTAGCAATTCAGCCTTGATGATGGCTTTTATGCTATCTAATTGTCATAGTTTTTTCTGCCCTCCACTGTTAGTTTAAAAGGATAAGCAATTCCTTTTGACAAGAGAATTACACTTAACAGATTATTTTATAGCTAAGTTGGCAGGATTTGTCTGGTGAGTTCATGTTTTAATTTTTTAAGAAATGTTACGTGAATAATCATAGTCGCAATGGGTACAGTTTATTGGAGTTATATGTCTTGATTTTTATGTGTTCTTAAACTCCTAATTAAGTTGGTGTTCACAAGGATGACGATGGTATTCATGAAAAAAATACTTTAAGATAGTAATGTGAGCAATTTTGAATATGCTATTTACATGTTAAATTTTATGGACCATTGAGGCCTTGATAATGAATCCCTTGAAGACCGATGCAAGGTAAATATGCTATGTGTCTTTATTAAAAATGAAAGTTCAAAAATAGACATGAAACATTCCACAATAGATTTCATGTACTGCAGTTGGAGAAATCTTTAAGCGTAATGTTTTTATACACTATCAATATATACACGTGCAATATTTTTTTTATGTGCTATCAATGTTCAACATGGACAGATGTACAAACTTTTGTTTCTGTGAGTACGATAATAAGTAGTGCCTCTTCAAACAAAAAAATAATAATAAAAGGACAAAGGCTTCAAATTCTTTTCTAGTTTAAGTGTTCTTCAAATTTTAAAAATAAAAAACGCGAAACGTCCAACCATACGTCTATGTACGTTGGACTCGTCCTTTTGTACCTAAATTAATTCCATCCTATTGTCCTTAAAAGGAAATTCAAACGAAATAGGTGGTTAGAATTTCATTTGGGTAAGTAGCAAAACAAATTTTTACTTTTTATCCACTAGTGGTATCTTATCATTTTTGCATTATTTTAATAATCTTATAGTCTTTATTTTAATAAACTGATCTTCTACACTGTCCTCTTTGTTATTGCTTTGTGAGCTAGTTGCATTCTTATTTAGAGAAGACATTTTAATACCGCACAAGTATACATTAACAATGTATAAACAAAAATTTTCTCTTTTATATTTCCCACTTTCTCTCTACTTTTATTTCCCACTTTTACTCTACTTCATTTATCTAATAAATCTCATGCTCCTAATTTTTCATAAAAAAATCTCATTATGTAAAGCAGACATCAGACTATCTCTTTCCCATTGCATCCACTACAGTTACGAAATCATTTTAACTATGCTAATTTAGCATAGTTGGCAATCATAGTATTGGTTTTATAATTGACCTTCTATAAATTATATCTTGGATTAATTTTATTGTTTCTTTTTTCTAGTATAGATTAAAAATGTAAATTAATGTATACTCAATCTTTTTTGCTAAATAATTTCCTCCTATGTCATTTCGTTAATACTAGCTTTAGTGATGTATTTGTTACTCTTAGAATGATTAATAATATATTTATTGATAAAGCTGTACATTAAATGTGGGCATGGTAGTAAATTGGTAAACTAACTACCCTATTTCAAAGGGAACAAGTTCATAATTTAGGACGATCATCAAAAAGAAAAATAACCTTATCTTATAGATCAGAGGGAATAACTATTTGCTGCTTCTGTTTTCTATTTTTATCCGTATTAAATTGTAATCAACTTTCTAATTGATGAATATAATTAACTTTTAACTTCTTTAAAATATTTGTATTTAATGTACTTTATTATTAATGAGTTTAACCTACCTTATTCAATAATTGCAATAATTCATACCTTAAATGGTAAAAGTTCCATCAATATTATTGTTGTAATTAATATAAAGATATGATGATTGATCATACTTCTAATATTAATGTAAGGATATTAATAAAGTTAATCTTTCAATAATAGCTTTAGTATTATAACTATTCTACAATCTTTTAGATATATGGCCATTTACTGCTTTGGCATCTAGATTTGCTTCGAATGGCTATCGTTTCTATGCGGTCTAAAAATGTCCATTACTTGGAAATGCAATCTGGCCGACAGTTGGCAAAAGCTCCCTCGTTTAGGCCCCGAGGTTAGGGTAGGGACCTGAAGTCTCCACCAACACAAGAAGACAAAAGAGTCTTGCAGGTTGCAACAAGAAAAGAAGAAAAAGTCTCGCCCACAAATCCGGTCTCAGAGTGAATGGAAGATACAATCGTGAAGATAAAATATTTCTTGATACATTTTTTAATGTTTTTTAATTATATATATATATATATATATATATATATTAAATCAGGCAAGCTGCCCAACTGGAAACAGCTTGGAATAATGATAAAAATATGATAGAAGCAAACACCAGACTCTCTCTTTCCTGTTGAATCCGTTATGAACCATTTACTGCATTTGCCTCGAATTGGTATCGTTTCTATGCGGACTAAAAAATGTCCATTACTTGGAAACGCACTTTAGTCCGCGGAAAAGGGCCCCTAAAGTATCCACGGGCCGAGCCAGGAAAATATATTCTCGCCGGCAATATTTGACTATTTTCTGATCATGAGAAAGTTGTAAACCTTGAACAAGGTACAAATTTGATCTCAGAGTGAATAGTGTTGGATCCTTAATCCAACATTGGACTTATATGTGAATAATTATGTATTGCAAACTGTCAATTAAGGTTAAACCCAATTAAAGTGATCAAATATAGTTTGGGTTTAATGTATCTAATAGGATGTGGGCCCTTTTATGTGTAGAAACTTATGGGCTCCTATTTCAATGATGGGCTGAAATAGGGCTCCAAAGGTAACAGGAATGTTACCTATAAATAGGGTTATGGTCCCCAGGTCACAGGTATCGTTTTAGTTGTCGTATTCCCTAATACCACAAAATACCTCTTCCCTGATATCCCATCGTCAGGAAAGATACCAGAGAGAAACTAAAGGCCTCTCTCAAAGGATCGGTGAATACCTGTTGATCTGGAAGGCCACCCCAAATCTCTAGGGATTCAAGTATCAAGGTTATCAATATGGATTCAGGTACGCTTCCGCTATTTTACAGTTAATTTATTTCTTAATAATCGCCATATAGATCTTGGGTTCAATAGGTGATGGTTTTCACCAATGGTTAAATTTAGATAACCACCCTAACAAGTGGTATCAGAGCCCTATATGGTTGATTATTGAGGAATAATTTGGATTTAATAACTTGTATATATATATATATATATATATATATATGCGTATATACATATATAATTTCTGTGTCTCATGGATTGGGTTTCGGTTATATGGTGTTGGACATATAAAAAAAAAAAAAAATTTTCTGGTTCCTGTCATGATCGTTTATCGATGCGGCTCCATGTTTTGGTTTGATGCTTCGGATTTCATGATTTACTGTTTTTTTGTATTGCGTATGAATATGTGGAACCCACCATGATTGACACGTTAAGTTTGCTTCATGTTAATGTTTTCAATTCATGGATGCTTACGTAAGAAATGAATTGCCTTTGGTCAAATCAGACTTAGATACCAATCAATTGCTTTGCTATGATTACTGTGCTAAAAGCCGAAAGCCAAAAATGGCTTCTGCTGCGTCTTTTCATTATGCTTTCGGTCAACACTTGAAGTTAGTGGGCTCCATGAATTGCATGCCATGGGAATTGACCATATGAATTGATGGCTTTACGAATTGAACTTTTATGTTGCAAAAGTTATGGCAGGCCCCACATCTTACTTGCTTTGATGCTTCTGGTCGTAATCCATGTTTGTCAAACAATGTGCTTAGGACCCGTATAATTATGTGGTTTGTGTCTAAAATCTTGGGTACATGCTTTGTCATGTTTTGATTCAATCATAATCAGTATTTTCTTTGATTTGTCTTCTGTTTAAGAGCCAATACACATATATTTATATGTTAAGGAAATTAGGGTTTTCTTCAATTTAAGTAAACCCTAATAAAGTTAAATAGGACATTTAAGCCCTATAAAATCCATATGTATGGCCCATTAAATATGTAATTTTTATAAAGTACTTATGGATTTCAAGAAAAAATTTTGGGCTTGGATGTTAATTTTGGGTCAAATTATGGATATGGACCTTTGGTCCAATAAGTCATGATTTAATTTAATTAATTTGACCATGTTTGACCACGTTTTGACCAAAGTTTACCAAAGTTGACTTTGATCAAAATTTTTGTTTTATTTGGATAATTTTAAATTTGAATATTGGTATGATTATATATATTTTGGAATAAATTAATTGAAATAATATGCCACCAAAGTGACCTCTATTATGGAAATTAATTTATTTTAAAATATAATTAGTTGGGCACTAGTAATTTTATGAATATTGATCGGCCCAAAGGAAGGTCAATATTTAATGAAATTACATGTGTACTTGTGGTAATAAATGCGTGATAATTATTTGGATTTTACATGTGATTTATAAATTGGCCCAAAGGAAAATTTATTTTCGACATGTTATTATTATCAGCATTTATTACTGCACCAAGATATCACTCACTAGTTAATATTTTTGTCCAAAGACGAAATATTAATGGAATATCGGTATCTTGAGATGGGACTACCATTATTTAAATTTATTATTGTTTTGATTTATGTGAGCTTGTTTTAATTATGTTATGTTTTCTGTTCAGTTGCGAATGATCTTACAAATATTACTTCCAATATCAATAATATTCCTATGTTGAATGGCACAAATTTCAAGTCCTGGAAAGAAAATCTCTTGATAGTACTTGGAGTAATGGATCTCGACCTTGCGTTAAGGAATGATTCACCCCCACCTCTTACAGATCAGAGTACCTCTGATGAAAAGAGAAATAATGAGAGGTGGGAGAGATCAAATCGCTTGTGTCTGATGATCATTAAAAAAGCCGTTCCAGAAGCATTCAGGGGAACAATGTCAGAAACGACTGTAACCGCTAAAGAGTTCCTTCAGGACATTGAAAAAAGGTTTGTCAAGAACGAAAAGGCTGAAGTTAGTACGCTCTTGACACGCCTTGTTTCAATGAAATATAGTAATTTGGTTTGTTCTGAAGTTAATTTAACTTCGGTACCTAGACACACATGGTGGTTAGATTCTGGTGCAACAACTCACATCAGTGTGTCTATGCAGGGTTGCCTGAATTGCCGAAAGCCTAATGATAGTGAAAGATATATCTACGTGGGCGATGGCAAAACAGTTCAAGTTGAGGCAATTGGAGTTTTTAGATTATTGTTAAAGACCGGATTTTATTTGGATCTCAATGAGACATTTGTTGTACCGTCATTTAGACGGAATTTAATTTCTATTTCTGCTTTGGACAAATTTGGTTATTTCTGTTCATTTGGAAATGGAAAATTTGAATTGTTTCATGATTCAAAATTGGTTGGCTCTGGTTCTTTAATGCACTACGATAATCTATATTTAATTGACACAATTGTCTCATTTAATGAATCTCTGCATTTGAGTACTAGAGGAGTTAAAAGAAAATTAGCCAATGAGAATTCAGCTGCATTATGGCACAAGAGATTAGGACATATCTCCAAACGGAGAATGGAAAGACTTGTGTCAAATGAAATTCTCGACCCCTTGAATTTTACAGATTTTAATGATTGTATTAACTGTATAAAGGGGAAACAAACCAATAAAAGGAGATTTGAAGCCAATAGGTCCTTAGACGTCTTAGAACTTATACATACAGATATTTGTGGACCATTTCCTACATCTGCTTGGAATGGTCAACAATATTTTATAACGTTCATAGACGATTTTTCAAGATATGGCTACATATATCTCATTTCTGAAAAGTCACAGTCACTGGACGTGTTCAAAAATTTTAAGGCCGAAGTTGAGAATCAACTCAACAAAAGAATTAAAAGCGTCAGATCTGACCGTGGTGGTGAGTACTATGGTAGATATGACGGTTCAGGTGAACAACGTCCAGGACCATTTGCTAAATACCTAGAGGAATGCGGTATCGTTCCACAGTACACTATGCCGGGTTCACCCACTATGAATGGTGTAGCTGAAAGACGAAATAGAACGCTTAAAGACATGGTAAGGAGTATGATATGTCATTCCACCTTACCAGAGTCACTCTGGGGAGAAGCACTTAAGACTGCAGCATATATTCTTAACAGAGTTCCAACTAAAGCAACTATCAAAACCCCTTTTGAGCTTTGGACAGGGAAAAAGTCCAGTTTAAAGCATATGCATGTTTGGGGGTGTCCAGCTGAGGCAAGGCCTTACAGGCCTAATGAAAAGAAACTGGACTCAAGAACGATTAGTTGTTATTTTGTTGGATACTCTGAAAGATCCAGAGGTTACAAGTTTTATGATCCCACAGCCAAATCAATTTTTGAGACAGGAAATGCTCGGTTCTTTGAGGATGTCGAGTTTGGGGGAGAAAATACAGTAAGGGACATTGTCTTTAAAGAGGAATATATTAATATTCCCACAGGTGTCATTGATCTTGTTTTGGACCCTATTCCTGAACAAGATCATGACATAACAAATCAAGACAATGTCGAAGAACAAACTGTTATAGAAGAACAAACTCTTCCTCTCCAAGAACCAGTGCCATTAAGAAGATCCACTAGAGAAAGGAGAAGTGCAGTGCCAGATGATTACATTGTTTTTCTCCAAGAACATGAGGATGACATTGGATTGATGGAAGATGATCCAATCAACTTCCGTCAAGCCATGGAAAGTTCAAATTCTCAAAAGTGGATCGATGCCATGAATGAGGAGATTAAATCCATGAAGGACAATGATGTTTGGGATCTTGTCCCATTGCCAGAAGGTGCGAAACCCATTGGTTGTAAATGGATATTTAAAATCAAAAGGGATTCGAAAGGCAATGTGGAAAGATTCAAAGCTCGTCTTGTCGCTAAGGGATTTACACAAAAAGAAGGTATCGACTATAAAGAAACCTTCTCTCCAGTCTCTTCAAAGGACTCCTTTAGAGTTATTATGGCATTAGTGGCACATTTTGATCTTGAGTTACATCAGATGGATGTAAAGACAGCGTTTCTCAATGGTAACATTGATGAGACGATTTATATGGTGCAACCAGAAAACTTTGTATCAGGAGATCCAAAGAATATGGTTTGCAAACTTAAAAAATCCATCTATGGGCTCAAACAAGCGTCTCGACAATGGTATTTCAAATTTCATCAGGTGATCATCTCATTTGGTTTTTGAGATGAATTTAGTGGATGATTGTATATACCATAAGTTCTGTGGGAGCAAATATATTTTTTTCTGGTATTGTATGTTGATGACATTTTGCTTGCCAGCAACGATATTGGTCTATTGCATGAAACCAAGAAATTTCTAACTAAGAATTTTGAGATGAAAGATCTTGGTGATGCATCTTTTGTGTTAGGCATACAAATACACCGTGATCGCTCTCGGGGTATTCTAGGACTATCACAAAAGGGCTATATCGAAAAGGTTCTCAAAAGATATGGCATGCAAAATTGTAAACCAGGTGACACTCCAGTGGCTAAAGGAGACAAATTTAGTCTTGAGCAGTGTCCCAAGAATGCTTTTGAGGAAAGAGAGATGCAAAAGATTCCTTATGCCTCAGCAGTAGGGAGTCTAATGTATGCTCAAGTATGTACGCGTCCGGATATTGCATACATTACTGGAATGTTGGGTAGATATTTGAGTAATCCTGGATTAGATCATTGGAAAGCAACCAAACGGGTCTTACGGTATCTACAGAAAACAAAAGACTACATGCTCACGTATCGGAAGTCAGATGAGTTGGAGATCATTGGGTATACTGATTCCGATTATGCTGGATGCAAAGATACTATGAAGTCAACGTCAGGCTATGTCTACTTGTTGGCTGGAGGTGCCATATCCTGGAAGAGTGCTAAACAGTCCCTCATAGCATCTTCCACTATGGCTGCAGAATTTATAGCTTGCTATGAGGCATCCAACCAGGGAATTTGGCTGCGAAATTTCGTCACAGGATTACGTGTAGTGGATGGCATTGAAAGACCACTCAAATTATTCTGTGACAATAAGTCAGCAGTCTTATATTCCAATAACAATAGGAGCTCGACCAAATCTAAACATATAGATATCAAGTTCCTGACTGTTAAAGAAAGAGTGCAGAATGAACAGTTATCAATAGAGCACATCGGGACAAACTCCATGGTTGCGGATCCGCTTACTAAGGGATTGCCACCCAAAATGTTTCATGAGCATACTGCTCATATGGGTGTCGTATTAAACGATGTATAGTTTTAGTGGGAGTTTGTTATTTTAAATGCTCTTATGATATTTTTCAGTTATTAAGGATTTAAGGATATTTTATGCATAAATAAAGTTTGGATTTATTTGCACTCTAATTTTGGTATGATTTGATCTCATAAAATTTAAGATGGACCAGTTGGAAATAGGCATGTTTTGATCACATTACATGAAATTTCCTTGCTACACATCCACATCATAATTCATGTCATTCAATTGCATTGATATATGTGACCATTGATAGGTCGAGTTACGAAATTGTAATAAAGGCCGCTTTGATCCTATATTGGTGTAATTGATGGACCGAATTGGTTACAGATACATTGTGATAATGACAGTAAAGTTGAGCTCATACGGTTAATTGCAAAACATAATTATAAGGTTACACATATAGTCCAAGTGGGAGATTGTTGGATCCTTAATCCAACATTGGACTTATATGTGAATAATTATGTATTGCAAACTGTCAATTAAGGTTAAACCCAATTAAAGTGATCAAATATAGTTTGGGTTTAATGTATCTAATAGGATGTGGGCCCTTTTATGTGTAGAAACTTATGGGCTCCTATTTCAATGATGGGCTGAAATAGGGCTCCAAAGGTAACAGGAATGTTACCTATAAATAGGGTTATGGTCCCCAGGTCACAGGTATCGTTTTAGTTGTCGTATTCCCTAATACCACAAAATACCTCTTCCCTGATATCCCATCGTCAGGAAAGATACCAGAGAGAAACTAAAGGCCTCTCTCAAAGGATCGGTGAATACCTGTTGATCTGGAAGGCCACCCCAAATCTCTAGGGATTCAAGTATCAAGTTATCAATATGGATTCAGGTACGCTTCCGCTATTTTACAGTTAATTTATTTCTTAATAATCGCCATATAGATCTTGGGTTCAATAGGTGATGGTTTTCACCAATGGTTAAATTTAGATAACCACCCTAACAAATAGAAGATACAATAATGGAGATATCCCCAGGCTTAATTCATTTAGACACTTTAAGCCTTGCCATTGATCCCTCCTCTCAAAGCCTGCAAAAGATACTGACAAAGTTACCAAACATCCGCATGCTAAGATGTAAGATGACGGAATCAAGAGAAGAACATACTGGCAACGGGATTCTCGTGTTTGACTGTTTGAGTCAACTAGAATCACTTACTCTGCTTTTCTTTGACGGATATGGATTTAAATTCCCTTTGAATTTGAAGAAGTTGACTCTCGTTTACAATAAGCAGCCATGGAGTGAAATCTCAACAATTGGAAAGTTGCCCAAACTTGAAGTGCTTAAATTACTCGATGGCTTCTTCGTTGGGGAAGAATGGGAAATGAAAGAAGGGGAGTTCCCTAGCCTCCGAGTCTTGCAATTGTCAAATTTGTGGAAATTCCGCAGCTGGACTGCATCTTCTGATAATTTTCCCCGTCTTCAGAAATTGGTTGTGCACAATTGTGAGAATTTGGAAGAGGTGCCTTCTTGTTTAGGGGAATGTCCGACTCTTGAAATGATTGAGGTGAAATGGTGTCGTAAGTCTGTTGCAAATTCAGTGAAACAAATTCAACAAGAACAGATGGATATGGGAAATGAGGTTCTAAAGATCTCAATTGAAGATCGTGTTGGTGCATGAAGTTCCAGCAAAGAAGAAGAAGAATAGTCAAGTTACTCAGAAACAGAGTCAATCTCCTCACAAGGAGTCTAATTCAAATTTCTTGAAAGCAATTTCTGGAGCTTCCTTTTTTTTTTTTTTTGCCCTTTTTGTTTGACTTGATGCAATAAAATCTCAATTCCTTTTTTTTAATTCTGCTACAGATTGACATGACGCTTATAGTTAGCTGAGCACAAGTCTACATGCAAGATACACTTTTCCTTCTTTGTATTTCAGTCAGAGTAGTACAGAAACTTTTAAATTGCTTCTATTTTTCCTCGACAAAGAACCGTAGGGGAGATTATTTGCCCAAATATATTTGCTTATATTACCATTACAATTTTTAATATAATTTTTTATCTTTTTAATTACTTTTTATTTCACATACATCACATCACAAAAAGTGCTACAGTAAAAATATCTCAAATAATTTACAATCCAAACACACTCTAAATTAATATGCTAAAACATCCTTTTTTTTGGCAACAAATATTAAGAAGAGACAAGAAAAAAGGAAAAAAAAAACTTAGTTATGTTACTTTTTACCTTTGGAAGTATTGTCTATTAAAGAAGTTACATATTAAGTGGAAAGGAGTGCTTAAATTAGGGATTTGGACTATTCTCCATTTCCCATAGTGCACATCTGCAGGATTAATTGAAACTTAAAATGATCATGTCCAAATCCCTTACATTAGGTGGTGGTCGTCCTCCTGCATGCTCAAGTCACGTGCACTGTGGATTGGAAGTTGCTTTTTGGGATAGTGGTTCTTTCCGTTTTCTTCTTTTCTTCTTTTTATTCCTCTTGTTGTGCTATATTATATTTGTTGTGGTACTGGACTTCTTCTTTTTTTTTTCCCTCTTCTTTGTACCCCATTTTACCCCAAATTTTGCTGCTATTTAATTGCTTGCCATGTTATTATTTTTGTATTATGTGCATCATTGCTATTATTAGTATTATTTGTATTAGAATATATAATTTTATGGTGTTGCTACATTTCTTATATTGGTTTTGTTCTCTTTTTTTCCCCAGTTTCTTTTTCCCCCCAAATTCTCTTGCTATTAAATTGCTTGCCATATTATTATTATTTTATTATTTTATTGCTATTATTATTATTAGTAGAATATTCAGTTGTACCATTATGTTGTTTTCTGCTTTTTCCTGAATAATAAGTTGCCAAAAAAATTGCGCTTGCAAAAATTCTTTATGAATTGTGGTGCTTTTGAGAGCTCTCTGATGAATCGTGGAATTAAATAAAGGACCTTTTATGTATAAATAAATAATGGAATTTGCATGTGTTATGAGTTAAATATAGGTCTAATCGGCTAACCACGTCCTAGTTTAGTAGCTAAAGATAAGGATGCAGAAATTAAGTATCCTAAGCTTAAATCTCATGTTGATTTTTTTTTTTACCATGTTATTGTTTGTTTATAATATTTTTGTTATTATAATAGAATATGCAATTGTGCTATTCTGTAGTTTCCTCCTTTTTCTCGAATAATAGTTTGCCAAAGAAATTGCGCCTGCCAAAACTCTTTATTATTACGTGGTACTTTTCCTTTCTGTATTCCTTCCGTTTTGCTCCTTCTTTGTGGTGGACCTGGTGGTGCCGCATTTCTTACCAGTTTTGCTCTTTTTTCGTTTCTTTTTCCTTTTTTTTTCCCAAAAACTTTGTTGCTGTTAAATTGCTTACCATATTGTTACTTTTATTATTATATTACTATTATTATATTATGATTATTACTGTTATTTACCTTTCATAGGTAGTAATAATAGTTGCATTGCTACTAGAGTTCTTACCTTTTTATGTAATTGTAAATAGTAAATGATGATATAATTGTGGTGCTACTGGAATGCATATTGCTTTTGAAATGTTTTCTCTTTTTTTTTTTTGTTTGAATTATGATATTCGTCTGTATCTTACAAACTGGATATGGATACGAAAAAAACCATCCTAGATTTTTTACTACCTATTTTACTGCATCTTTATCATAATTATTTGTTTAAATTGTTTACTGCATCTTTATCATGATTATTGTTTACTTCTTTTTTTCTAATAATAGATTAAGAAAAAAAAAATCATCCTAGATTTTTTTGCTACCTATTTTACTACATCTTTATATGATTATTTGTTTAAATTGTAATTTTTTATGATCTTTTTTATAATAAAATATATAATTGTATTACTCAGTTGTTTTCTTTCTATTTTTAATAATAAGTTAGAGAAAAAATTATTCACAAATTTTTTACCCACTTTGCAACAATTTTGTATTAATTTTGTGCCCAGAGTTTATTAAGGCCTTCTCTTTTTCGAATTAAGGAAAAGAAATAAGCTTGATATATGATAGTAGATAAGCTTGATATATGATTGTAGTGCTGCTGCAATCCTTATTATTACTTTATTAAGAGACCTTTCATGCATAAATAAAATGACATAGAGGTGCAATCATTCTTTGAGACCTTGATTTAGTAGTTAAAAAATTAAGGTTCCAGAAATTAGAGGCTCTAAGTATAAATCTCCTTATCCCTTATTTGCCTTTTAAGTTCCACCTACCCTCTGCTAGAAAAAAAATTGAAAAAAAAATAAATACAGGTGCAATCTATTTTTTTACCTCTTGGATGGAGTTGTTATTTTTTTAAACAATTCATATCCTTTTCTCTTTTTTTTTGCGGAGGTTTATTCTCCTTTGCTATTTGAACGGTATGCTATGATTTCAATGCATAATAATAATCACAGAATATTTTTTTAACTGGCAATATTTTTTATGAGTTTATTGTCTTTTTATAATGAAATATACAATTGTGTTACTATGTTGTTTTATGCTTCTTTTTTCCAAATAATAAATTAGAAAAAATATCTCCACAAAAAATCTCTACAAAATGTATTAGTTTAAATAGGTCTTTTATGTATTACTTTTAAGAGGCCTTTCATGTATAAAAAAATGATGGAATTCGCATGTGTCATAAATTAGATCTAGGTGCAATTGGTTGAGGAGATCTTAATTTAGTAGCTAAAGTTGAGACCTCAAAAATTAGAGAGTTTAGATTCAAATTCCCCCAGAGTACTTTTTTTCAGGTTTAATGTCTTTTTATAATAAAATATCTAGGGAAAATCATTCAAAACGTCCCTCACATTTTGTAAAATGACTTTTTTCGTCCCTTACTTTTAAAAGTGTATTTTTACGTCCCTTACAAATTTACGTTGGTCAAATTTGGTCCCTATCTAGGTTTCCGACTAGTTTTTAGCCGGAATTCATCACATGACTTGCATGTGATCATTTTTTAGGGGCAAAATTGTCAAATCAAAATTTACATAATCCATCTATAGTCTCTTATATTTCACAAAATGAATCGTTTCGTCCATTACATTTCACAAAATGAATTTTTTTATCTCTCATTGACCACGTGTACGAATAGTTTTTATTTTTTTAAATTCATGAATATATCTATTTGATTTTATCTAAACAGTACAAATAATATATAATATATCTCTATTTGATTTCACCTAAACAGATCAATATAAACATGGGTTTAAATCTAATAATTTTGTTTTAAACCTATATATATATATGTGTGTGTGTGTGTGTGTGTGTGATTTCACCATGTGAATCTATTCAATATTTGTAATCTTTTCTATTTTAGTAATAATTCATTTATTGAGTTGTTTAATAAGAGTATCTAATTAATCAGTGTTAATTCGAATTCTATAGTCATGCTAACAAATTATAATTTAAATCTGAAATTTTTACTCGCTACCTTTAAGACCAACAATTGAATTTCTTACCTTATGATTATTTTAAAATTTGAAAGTGTCAATTACTTACTTCTTTTTGTAATACTTTTCCTTTGTTTATTTTTTCTGTCTAAATTTAATTTGATATAAACACTTGATAATGTTTAGAATTAAATGTCTTCTTTGTTTTCAATTTTCGAGTAAAAGGAATGAACATGAGTGAAAAACTAATAATTTTTTTAAACCCCTATATATATATCTATTTTAATTTCACATAAACAGTATGTTTAAGCGAAAATTAAATAGAGATATATTACATGCTATTTGTATTATCCATGTGAGATCAAATAGATATATAAATTAGTTTAAAAAAAAGTTATTCATACACATGAACAATGAGAAATGAAAAAATTTATTTTGTAAAATATGAGGGACGAAACAATTCATTTTGTGAAATGTGAGAGACTATGGATTGAATTATGTAAATTTTGATTTGATAATTTTGCCCTTAAAAAATGATCACGTGCAAGGCACGTGGTGGATTCCGACAAAAAACTAGTCGAAAACCTAGATAGGGACCAAATTTAATCAATATGAATTTATAAGGGACGTAAAAGTACACTTTTAAAAGTAAGGGACGAAAAAAATTATTTTGTAAAATGTGAAGGATTTTTTAAACGATTTTCCCAAGTATCTATATCTATTTACTAGATAAATAAGGTCGTCTTTCACTATAGCAATCCTTAGGTTTGTGGAGTTCCTTAGGTAATCGTGTGTGTGTTTATGACAAAAATGATAAAAAAAAAAAAAAAACTATAGCAACCCTTTGCTTGACACGTGGTATCTAGAATGGAGAGATTTTTCTCCAGTAGGGTCACTCGACATTTGAGCCCTCAAACCCTTTGTTTTTTGTTTTCATAAAAAACTAGGCCTTAGTTGACCCAAAGAAATAACAAGAATGATATATACTAATAGTGAAACAATTAAGTACCCAACCAATTTCTGTGACCATTCAACTAATTTCCTTGTGTTAATGGCAATATATCAAAAGAAAATTTTAGGTTAGGAAGTGAATAAATAGTTTTACCACTAATGTAAACAATCCAACACTTCTTACTTTTAGAGTATTAATAATCAACAGTAATTAAATAAGCTAAAGCTGCCAAAATTTATAGAATATAGCACCAAATAAATCTCCTGAACTTTGAATGAAAGAGATATAATTTCTTATGATCCTAGTTTCTTTTAACAAATAAAAAGAAATTTATTTTGTAATTTTTTGTAGCCCGGATGGATTTAAAGAATATATATGTGTGTCTGTTATTGTCTAGGTAAATTGAACAAGCCATAAAAATATACCTAGTCATAACACCAATGATCAAGCCATAAAAATATACGAGATGAAATCTAAAAAAAAATAAAAAAATCTCCTATAACTGAAGTATATTGCATATCTCCACAAAAGACAAACATGTTGAAAAAATGAACAAATACATTAAGGCGGCACAATAACAAAGTACTATCAAAGTCCTTGTGATTGTCAAACCCAGAGGTCCTACAGACAGAAGAAATCCCTGCGCTCCTTTAATTAGACAAACTTCAAGTTGAAATAATATTGATTAAATAAAAAAAGCCGTATGAACTTTGAACATTTGAGCAGAAATTAGTTTATGGTCACAGAAATTAGTTGAATAAAAAAAGGGCATACGGTTGCATACTATAATCATAAATCATAAATTAGTTGCATATGGTTATTGTCACAAACAATATCAATGGAACAAAAAAAGGGCATTCCAAATATTAATTCCAGAAAAATACAAAATTAAAAAACCAAACATGACTAATTTTATTAATTTGATACTTCATCCAAAAAATAACTTCTCCAAACATGACTGCCAAATAATTTATGATTCATAAACGGATGAAAATTTGGGGGAAAAAAAGAAGAAAATACGAAAAAATCCACTAAATATAATATAGAAAACAAAAATCAAGAAAAGGCAAAAATTAAACTTACCAAGATGCAAAGCTTTGGAGTCCCGTCTAAAAATAATAGTGTGATGATCTTGTCGTGGATATTTGGATGTGGAAGGATGATGAAGAAAAAAAAAATAGATTAACTGGAGATTGGAGGAATGGAGGAACTGAGGAAGTGAAGTGAAGCCGAGGAGAAAATGAGAAATGGTGCCGTCTGTGCGCTATGTCTTTTCCTGTGTTTTCAAACTCAGACCGGACCGGCCAGTCCGATCGGTTGAACCGGGAACCGGCCAGGTGTCCGGTCCGAATTGATCATCAGAACCGGGAGATTTAAAACCCGGTCAACTCTGGTCAAAAACTGGGTTTGACCGGTACAGAACCGGAAAAACCGGTCCAACAGGAGATTTTGTAAAAAAAGTTCAAACTTTTTTAATATTATGTTTTGACCCCCTAAATTGTGAAAACTTATTAATATACCTCAAATATTTCATACTTTATAAATATTGTCCTAAAATTTGATGTTATTTTTCAATTAAATCCATAATTTTAATTCTAAACTTGTTAATGTTTATTAAATAATATAAATTGTTACTTAATTGTTCTAATTTCTTTGTATTTTCTTGTTAAATATATTTGAAACATCAAATATATATAAATATACCTTTATTAATATCAATATGTTATTGGATATTTTATATACAATAATTTAATTTTTAAATAATTTTTATTTATGACGTCATCCGGTTCGACCCCTATCGACCCCCGGTCGAACCCGTTGACCCCTGACCCCTGACTTCGACCGAGTCGATATCCGGTCCGGTTCTGAAAACATAGGTCTTTTCTTAATCAATGCTAGGGTTTTTTTTATTTAATCTAATTTTATATTTTGATTAGATTAAGTAAAGTTCTACACAAAAAAGCTTGTCCCTCGATTGTAGATTAGTGGTAAGCATACCTATTGTGATCATGAAGGCCCGAGTTCGAATCTTAGCTTCTTGTTATTGTTTTCAATTTTAGGTCCATTGCTTGAAAATTTATGAACCGCCGGTTTACGGTTTAAACGGTTTTTAACGGTTCGTCCGGTTCCTAGCAGTTTTCTATTAGTTTCCGGGTGTGATGCTGGACTGGACCGTTGATGCTACCGGTTCGCGGTCGAACCGGCCGGTCCGGTCCGGTTCTGAAAACATTGCTCAAATGACGTCAAAATCAATTCTTTATTGGGCTCTAAACTTTTAACAGTGGAGCCCACCTACTTGTTGTAAGGGAAATCAAGGGAGTCAGAGAATGCTTCTAACGGTAATAACAGACAGCCGTGCATCTACTTCAAGTTCTGTCTTTCTCCAACTTTTAGATGTACTTCTAGTGTCTCGAAATCATACATTCCTTTCAGAGCTGATTTGTTTGTCTCCAAAATCAGCCACTTTTGTGCTATTTATTGACCATGATTCTTAATATTTTTTCTAATGAATCTCACCCAACCTTTAGATTATTGACCTGTGTATTTTCTCGTTGTCTTGGCTCGTTGTCTTGGTCGTTGAATTACACTTAATTCTCATATTTTCAGCAATATATTTTCTATCCTTTTTTCCTCAAAATTTGCAAGCATTTCTCTCATTTCTCTTTATTGAGGACTCTTGACTCTCGCTACTTACCCTTTTTTATTTGTTTTCTATCATAGCTATTCTTTACATTTGATTTTTTTTTTGTTTTGGCAATTTGCTTACTTTATTTTGGGAATTTTGTTTTATGGTTTGGCAAGAAACTAGGATTTCATACGAAGCATCCTTTGTGTTGGGGTTTACAGGCATTAGACATCACAGGTATTTTCATTTTCATTTGGATTTTGATGATAAATGATGTCCTATTAGTTCACATTTCAGGTTTTGAGCTAATATTTAAGATGCTATATTTTGGCGAGGTAACCCTGATGGAGTTATAGGTGGCTTCTTCCTAAATTGCAACCTAGTATGTAGCCATAGCGTTGCTATTATCTCCATGCTGATTTCGTAAGAATCTGACGCTAATTTTAGTTGGGAAATCCACTACTTCAGTAGGTTCAATTTGAGTAGACATTTTTGTTGTGTTCTACTACTAATTTAAATTCATATTTGTGAATTTGGTCATTTACAGGTTTTCTTGCCATGTAAATATCTACACAGCAATACTCTAATACAATAGCCAGGTACTCCTTGTATGTTTTGATGTTCGGCAAGTCTTATTTTTTGTGCATTTTTTTATTTAGTGTTAGAATTTCTAGCATTAAAGTCTTCTAAGCATGCTTGGGTTTCATTCACATATATACTTATAGTTGTTAGCATGAGCTATTTCTGAATGTGGTAAACTTAATCTCTTGAAGGGACTGCACATTTATAAACTAATGTCTTGGAAGAGCTGTGCATTTTCAAAAATATTTGTAAGGTTAATGAGTAAAAAATTATGTCCCACTTAATTAGAGAGATGGAAAAAGAGCACTTAATATGTAAGTAAGGTTCCGAGACCTATTAATTTAAATTTTTGGGTTAGAGTTGGATTCCTAACTTACATATTGGGCTCTTTGATGAGCTCTCTTGAGGTATTTCTCCCCTAACAAGTGATATCAGAGCTTCTGGTTATGAGATTAGGCTACTCATGGACAACTGGATTCTTCTCAGAGTTGAACTAATGAAAATTCTCTTCTTGATGGTGGACCAAAATGTGTGTCAAAGTGCCAAGGAGTTTAGCTGGTATTGGATCAACTGTGCCATGGGATTGGCAGGGGTCTAGAATTCAGTTTGAATGTTGAAGAAGAGTGGGTCCATAATTGGAAAAATCCAATTTGGATGTTGAAGAAGAGTGGGTCCATGATTGGAAAAATGAGAATCCAATTTGGATCTTGAAGAAGAATGAGTCAATGATTGGAAGAAAATGCGACCTTAAATGTTAAGATGGGATTGCGTTAAGTATTAAAGTGGACTAGGAGATGAGTTTGTAAACTTAAGTTTGTGGGTCCATGATTCGAAGAGTGATAATCCAATTTGGAACTTAAAAAAGAGTGGATCCATAATTGGAAGAAAATGTGACTTTAAGTGTTAATGTGGGTTTGCGTTGAGTATTAAAGTGGGATCGGAGATGAGTTTGTAGATTTGGGTTTAATATGAGGGGCTACTCATGAAAGAGAAGATTTTTAGATTTATGAGTAAAAAATTATGTCCCACATTAATTCGAAAAATGGAAAAAAAACACTTAATATGTAAGAAAGGGTCTGAGATCTAATAGTTTAAGATTTTAAATTAGAGTTGGATTCCTAACTTACATATTAGCTTCTTTGATGGCCTCTCTCAAGACGTTTCTCCCCTAGCTAACAGTATTTGTATTTTGAAGGAGGGGTTGCTACATGAGATATGACTTCTAAAACTCCTGATGATCAGTTTTTCATCCTGCAAAAGTCATGCTTTGGAAATTACTTTGCAGGATGAAGGATTACATATTAAGCCTTTGACCTCTTTATGAACAATTATTAGAAGGGGGAAATAAAACTATTCATTTTGATCTATTTCTCCTTCCATATTTTGGTCTCTATCCTATGCATCTTCCTATTTTTTTCCACTCTTTTTGGTTAGAATCTCAGCAGTTGTTCTTGATAGTAACGTTTTTGGAAGTTTACATGGTACTTGCTGCGAAATTTTGTTCAGGTAATTATGCATGCGTGTGTGTTATTTTGTTTTTTGAAAAAATGGCAATCAAGTGTGAAATTTTGAATAAGAGTGTGTGAGTCCGTCTATTTTTTTCCCCCTTAAAAATGACAGCTACATGTGTTTGTGTGCCTTTTTGATTCTCTAAAAATGATAGCTAACTGTGAATGTGTATCCAGTATATTGGGATAAGTTAAATGTAGCATTGATTGAATATGTTGAATATTGGCATCTCAATAGGAATGTCAATAGCATAATTCTTCTCGTTGCATTATTTGTAGGGAATGTTGAACACCGAGGAGGTTTTTTCCCTCTCTAATTTGGATTTAGTCCTAGGGGAATATAAAGATTGCATATCTTTTTGTCTTTGTAGTTTTATTATCTTCATAATCAATGAAAGATATAATTAAAGCAACCAGTTTTTTTTTATGTTCAGTTTTTATTGGTTTTGAAGGATCGAAATTTGTGAAGGTTTCAGTGGATTGAGTGAAAAATCTCCACTTAGAGATGGAAGATGGGAATTGTCATCTACTGGAAAGTGAGTTTTAGATGTGGGCTCCTGTTACCGAAATGTGATATATGATTTTCCGCTAGACATACAAATGGTCTTTTTTTTTTCCTAATGTTAATTAAGGCCTTCTTAATGTTTTTATTCTCTTTATTGGTTTGGTGATTTAATGTAAATCTTAGAGACAATTTGGATGGTAACAGAGGATTCTCATGCTTAATTTTGCTTATGCTTTCTCATTGAGAGTCGCCGAAGGATGCCTGTGGTTATAGAGGAACTTGGTCTTTTGTGTGTATAACATTAAACCGGATGTAACTTTTTGCTTTCTACAATATTTCTCTTTTGTTATTGTTTTTGGCTATGCAATAAAGTGGTGCTATTACCTTTTAACTATGGCTATTGTTGACTTTCAATTGTCAGTGTATTCAGGAAGCAGAATTCAAGATCGATTTGTAGAGCAAACTTTAAATTGCTTTCCATGTTTTTGCACAGTCCAAAGTATTAAACCCACTTACACTCTCTCAACAAAGGAAAAGAACTTAATGCAAAATTATTACGCTATAACAAAATCTTCAAATTTTATAATAAAACTTCAGATACAATTATCCAGAATACTTAAATTCAACTTGAAAGAAAAATATGAGATTTCCTTTACATATGAATTACATGGTGCAATTTACTACTATCTTATCTTATTTTGAGACCAACAAAATAGCACGCATGTCTAAAAATACACTCACAAAGAAGCAGCATACTACATTCTTTTTTTTTTTAACTTAACAAAAATCAAATGCATTCATATTTAAAAATCACCTCATATTTACAAGCAACCGACACCTTGTACAATTTTATCTGTACGTTATTTACTTTGTTTTCTAAATAATAAATTAACCAACAAAATGTCTCAACAAAAAATCCCGTAAATTGTATTGCTTTTAAATGGTCTTTTGTCTATTGCTTGGACATGATTTTGTGCACATTTTTTATTTGTCACCGTGGGCATTATTTTAATTTCTCACCATATGCAGGCACGATATTTATATGCTAGTCAATAGATAAAGGGAGTGGCAAAGGAATAGTAACATTTGCCTCAAACGGTTGTCTTGTACACTTTGCGCATTGTTCTCATATGCAGCCCGTTTTCGTTGGCATTGGATCTAGAAATAGCTTAGGATATCAGGCCGAAAGGGAAAAAAAATTCTAAAAATTTCTGCAATAGTTATCTTTATGAAATAGTGTTTCACACATTAACAGTGTATATACTAATGGGATTGGATGAATGACACACTATCTAAATTTGAATTTAAATATCAAATTTTGTAGATGTTACATGCATCTTGACCCGTTAGTATATACACTGTCAATACATAAAAGATATACTCTTTTATTAAAATTTATAATGGACTTTGACCTCACATATCAAAATTCTCTCTTCAAGAAAATACTTTTTTTTTTAAATGAAAGAGATCATATTTTTGTTAATCCCTTTTTAAAATTTTTATTACACAACCCTTTGTTCTCTACAATTTGTACAGAAAAATTGCATCGCTTTTATAGTGTTCGATGTAGTCCATCTCTTTTCACTGCACATACAATTTTGATCAATTTTAACTATTCAAACTAATCAGAATGAAAAATCAAAGAAACTAGGGGGATGGGTTGGGTGGTACAGAGAAAGAAAGTATAAGCGAGAAGTTTCGGGATTGAGTCCTCCCATTTACACAAAACAAATCAAAGAAACTAGATGACAATTTTGTTGAGCAATGTTTACACTTCTTTATCCAACTGGTCTTGCTTTGCAACAGTTTCTTCCTCGAGAGAAATTAATGAGAATCAAATTAAGAGCTTCTTTTAGTCCGAAATCGATTGTTTACATTAAAGATCACTAGTTTTTCCATAAAGCATTTTATTAGAATTTATGATGCATTCTGACCAGTGACCTCACATATCAAAATTCTCTCTTCAAGAAACGTCTTTTCTTCTTTTTTTTTTTAATTTTGAAAGAGCTTATATTTTGTCAACATAAATTTTTTTTTTTGCTTTTTATTACACAAATTTCCAATCTCTACAATTTAAATAGAAAAATTGCATTTGTTTTTAGGGTTGGAAGTAATCCATCTCTTTCCATTATACATGTACAATTTGAAAATATGCCTTCACGTTTTGAAGTATTTTGTCACAATAGAAGAAGATGGAGCTACTTTTAATCTACAGCTATAATTGGATGCCCTTAATTTTTGAAAATTATAAAACAACTTATGAAAAGTTTAGTTTTTTAATATTGCCTCACTCTTGCCCCCTCATTTTTGAAAAGTATTCTATCTAGCCCCACTATTCTCCCCCAAATGTACTAAAATATTTTATATTTGCCCTCACTATTTCTAAAATAGAACCTTGAAATATAACATAATGCTATTTTTTAATTTCTTTCTAATAAATCTTATTTACTTAACATTGAACTGCATTTTGTATCTAATCATACGAATTACAGGTGAACCAAACAATTCTTTAACAATTTAACTGTGCGCAAATTATCTACTATTGGATAGGTTAAAAAGTATATCTTTTAGTTTTATAAGTAATAGTAACAATTTTGCAATCATACCATTAGATAACATGATAATTACTATAGATCATGAATCACAAGCTATATAAAATTTTTTTATTTTATTTTTGCAGTGTTCAATAAGTTCGTTCATGCATGCAGAGTAGGCTTTGGTTTAATGGTTAAGGTTGAGAAGTTAGGAATTAGAGGTCCTAGATTTTGATCCCTTTGTCCCCTCCCTACTTCTTAATCACACTTCTACTTGGCAAGAAAAAAATTTAAAAGAAATTAAGAAAAATAATTTGTTCATGCGTATTAAACTTACTGTAGCAAGTACTTCTATAAAAAAAAAAAAGTAAAAAACCATAGGTTGCGAGTTGAATTCAAAAATTATTTCATCCTCTGAATAAAAAAGTCATGACTCCACCGCTGATGCTTCTCCTGTTGAGTTACATTGTCTGCAATGTGAGCAACTACTTCGATCCTAGCATTGTGAAACCATTCATTTTGCACATGTAGTCAAATTATAGATTTATTATGAAACACG